>NW_015658905.1:0-1952 GCF_001515625.1 Sinocyclocheilus rhinocerous | reverse complement strand
CCCCTGAGATGCTTAGACCGGTTTCTTTCTCCCATTTTAATCTAATCTTATTTGTTGAATGTTTCTTAATGGACTGAATAGTTAGATATAGTTTTGAGACAAGTCCTATTGTCTTTATTTTTATACATATCAATGAACAGATCAATTAAATTGGTATCATGCTTCTCCATGTATCTTATCTCTTTATTAAAATAAGTCCTAACTTGTAAGTACCTGAAAAAATCAAGTTTTTCCTGACCATATGTAACAGAAATCTCCTAAAAGCTATCTTATTCTCCCTTTGTCGAAATTGAACTAAAAGAGATGATGCCAAGCCTATACCAGAGCTGAAACCTCCCATCAGCCCTTGCTGGTTTAAAGTCAGGGTTGAAAGCAACCCATTTTAGTAGTCTAGATTGTTTTACAATTAATTTTGATTTGCATTTTTAAACCAGATTAAGAGGGGAACTTTAGTCCACTGATTTAAACTTTTAGAATACTGTTCATATAAGATTTTGCTACCAAGTACTGATTGCAGTGGTATAGCAAGCTGAGAGATCTCAAAATCCTTCCACTTTGCTATATATTCTGGATTACAGCAGCATGCTAAAGATCTTAGCTGGGCAGCTTTGAAATAGTCTGAAAAACATGGTAGTGATCTACCCCCTTGCTCTTTAGATAGCTGCAGTGTTTTTAATTGAATTCTTGGTCTCTTACCCCCCCCCCATTTGAATCTTGAAGTCCAATTATCCCATTCAGTAAATTGTATTAATGGAACTTCAACTACTAAGGATTGGAAAAGGTATAGACGTCGGGGAAGCATGTTCATTTTTACTGTATCTATCCTGTTATGCATCTCTGTTGGGAACATCTATCTATATCTGATTTAATGTTCTCACTTGTAGGACCATAATTACTGTCAAATAATTTAGAAATATCCTTTGTTATTAAAATCCCCAAGTACTTAATACTTAATGAGTTCCAATTAAATTTAAACCTACTCAGTACTCCCAGCAAACGGATTCAAATGCCTTTTCGGTGTCTAAACTAATTGCTACTGCTCTGATGTTTTCTTTAGTGACATGATCAACTACATGTAGCACCTGCCTAATATTATCCTGCGTCTGTCTGTCACGTACAAATCCAGTCTGGTCTGAATCTACTAATTCTGGTATTATATCTTCCAGTCTTTTAGCTAATATTGATGCATATAATTTATAATCCATATTTAGTACAGAAATTAGCCTAAATGCACTACACTCCTTTTTGTCTTTACCCTCTTTAGGAATTACCGAAATTATTGCCTCGCTCCACGTTCTTGGTGGTTCATCACCTTTAAGTGTATAGTTAAAACAATCAAAAAGTATAGGGACTTTAAAAGCCTTATACCACTCGGTTGGAAAGCCATCTGTTCCCGGTGCTTTATTAACTTTTAATCTAGAAATTGCTTTCCCTATTTCTTCTTTCGTGATCTCTGCCATTAGGGCTTTATTTTGTTCTTCGCCTATGGAAGGTAAGTCAAGTGAGTCTAAAAATGAATTTATTTCCAGTGCGATGGTTGTATTTTGTTCCTTATATAGATTTTTATAGTAATTTTTTAAAAATATCGTGAATATCTTCTTGCTTATGGCAAATTCTTTTGGTTTTGGGATCCCTAATTTCATATATTGTACTCTCAGCCTGTTGCTTCCTTAGCCTCCATGCCAACAACTTCAGAGCCTTAGGACCATTTTCTAACGACTTTAGCTTTTTTCTCTAATTCTTCCTCATATAATTTAGTTATTTCCTTTTTAACATTGTTTATTTGATTTAAAATATACGATTTCTTCTTCTCAACATGTTCTCTCTATAAAATGTTCAGATTTTCTTGCAAATCAAGCAGCCTTTATTATCTTTCCTTTTTTCTGTAAGATGTGAGAGCTATGAGCGTTCCCCTGATCACTGATTTTAGGGCATCCCACAGGACCCTTGGT
>NW_015658904.1:0-940 GCF_001515625.1 Sinocyclocheilus rhinocerous | reverse complement strand
CTTGTTCTAGCTTGACTTGCCTCACCATGGAAACCTTCAATGTGCATTTCTATAAAGGACAGAACAATAAATGCTGCTCGTAACTGAAAAGACAAGACGTGCACTAAAGGATGCAGATTCGTAACTGAAAAGACATGACGTGCACTAAAGGACTGATGCAGATTGTGTGCTTTGACTGACTTTGTGAACCTCCTTGTGACTTCATAAATGAATTTTAAATGAACAACATATTACAAATCTTTCTAAATATCTTGAATTGGAATATTTGAGCACAAAACTGCAGTTTGAAAGACTAATTCGTTTAGGCATTTTGCCCTACTTGCACTACGAGACGAGAATGAGTCATGCTGAAATGTTTTGACAAGGTTAACTACTTTTATATGCAATATAAGTCAGTGACCACAGCTAAAGATAACGATTTACATAGGCAAGTTTTGTTGTGCATTCATTAAAGATGCTTTTTTTGTCACTTAAAGCTTAAAAACAGATCTGAAGAGATTCTTTAAGTAGCTAGATATGTGTTTTATAAAGCAATATTTAAATGACGTTTCTCACTGTCTTTGCTGTTTTTTCCCCGGAAGGACGAAAATAAGGTACTGAACCTCTTCATGGCTCCCATGTCTGGTTGTTCTTCACCTGGAAGAAAGACACCTGAGCAATAAAACGCACAAAACAGAACAGAAAATTAATCAACATGCAACCACACAGACTTGCTCAAGAAAGCTCAGAAATGTTACCAGAAATGGCTTGATCGCTAACTCATGTTTGGTTATTCACTTCCTTAGCCAAAGAGGTTAGTTTTGACAGCTGAAATGTAAATTGTGAATTCAACGAATGTAATTTATTCTTTCCCACATTACTATATTTTCCTCACAAGAAACCACAAAGACTCTTGCTTAACCTCCTTTGTTTGTCATTTAAATACCACATGCCAGATAGA
>NW_015658903.1:414-536 GCF_001515625.1 Sinocyclocheilus rhinocerous | reverse complement strand
TTGCAAAACAGAAAAGTTCAAGTTCTTTAAAGTATGTTCATTTCTTCACTCAATACTTGGTTTTAGCACAATTAGCACAAACTCCAGCATCAGTGAGGTGTGGCATGGAAGCGATCAGCCTG
>NW_015658903.1:0-218 GCF_001515625.1 Sinocyclocheilus rhinocerous | reverse complement strand
GCTAACCTCTTGAAAGTGGTTTTTGCTCTGTGGTCAGGTGCTAAAGTCCTGCTGGAAAAGGAAATCAGCATCTCCATAAAGCTTGTCAGCAGATGGAAGCATAAAGTGCTCCCAAATCTCCTGGTAGACGGCTGCACTGACAATGGACCAACACCAGCAGACATCACGGATCTGCCCAAATCATCACTGACTTCGGAAACTTCACACTGGACTTCAAG
>NW_015658902.1:1173-1419 GCF_001515625.1 Sinocyclocheilus rhinocerous | reverse complement strand
TGTTTTATTTATTGTTCATCAATGCTTGTTTTTCACCCATAGAGAGAGAGAGAGAGAGAGAGGGGGGGCGAGTGAGAGAGAGCGCGAGCACGCCTTGGAATGCATCCTGATACCACGGAGCACGTAAGACACAGATGAGTCCGCACACGAGAGTCCGGATATGGAAACGATCCATAATATCTTCAAAACATTCCTTAATTTACTGTCATCCTTCCTTGGGCTCTTTCATACAGCTGTACAAACATC
>NW_015658902.1:0-146 GCF_001515625.1 Sinocyclocheilus rhinocerous | reverse complement strand
GAGCTGAACCTTCAAGCATATTCCCACACGGGCCTACAACTAAAACACATGGCCCCAATTCACCTACTGTGGGACCAATGGACCTTGTTCACCCAGTATAGGTCTCACCACTCAACACGTACCCACTCCTCATTGGAAAAGACCTG
>NW_015658901.1:1780-2815 GCF_001515625.1 Sinocyclocheilus rhinocerous | reverse complement strand
GCAGAGTGAGCAGGGTTTTTCCTGTCTCTACTCCTGCACTGCATTGATTAAGGCACGTACATTGATTTGGCGCTTACGCTTTCAACTCCTGTTCATGTGATTGATTTGGCGCTTACGCTTCCAACTCTTGTTCATGTGACTGTTTTTAAGCACGGACTCCACAGCTGACATTTGCCGTGCGCTATGGTTTTTGGCGCTTCATGCTACTAAACACTAGTCTGCCCGGCTAATAATTATTATTTTCAGCTCCACTGCTGTTTTGAGCTGGAACAAATAGTGGACTCTGTGCTATGAGCTGGCTCTGTGGAGTTTTGCAACACACATTTGTCGTGCAACATGGTTTTTGGCACTTCAGGCTACCAACACTATTTGCATAACTAATCATTATTCTTCTCATCCCAACTGAGATGCACTGAGCTGAGCTACTGTGTGAATGAGTTCACGTGTAAGAGTATCTCTTATGGCAAGCTATTAATGCTCACCATGGTCAGCCTACTTCATGTGATTGATGCGGCGCATTATGTGACTGCAGCATACATTATTGTGCACTGGAGATGTTGGGTGCTTCATGCTACCAAGCAGTGGTTTGCATGACTAATTACTCTATTCTTTTCTGCTCCGATGTTGCATTGAGCTGGAACTGTGTATGAATGTGGGCAACCTACAAGTTTGTTTGCCTCTCTATCAGCTGTTCCGCCACTTGTTGCATTTCGGACTGATTTTGACCATTATCCGCGCCTTAGCTTTGGAGATCGAAAGGATAGCCCTAAAGCCATTGGTGCAGGGTCTATGTTGACATCCAAGTCCCCACTCTGTGGTTGGTGCTGGCATGCCTGATTTTAGTATCCGTTCCTGTTTCAGAGGTTTTTCCCGCAACTCAGGTGTCTCGGGGCCTCATGAGGGAGGATCAGGCTGTCGTATGGTTACACCATCCAGCTTCTATGGGTTGATTGGATTTGCGTCACCTAACCTTGTGCTTGGAGTAAGCAATTTCAAGATGCTGACGCAGAAGTTCATCCTGTCTCTATCTGAACC
>NW_015658901.1:0-1299 GCF_001515625.1 Sinocyclocheilus rhinocerous | reverse complement strand
TTAGAGGACTGAGGATCTGCAGGCTCTGTCAGCTCCTCTTGTATGGACTTTGCCCCGAGGCTGGTTAAGTCTTACTGCTTCCTAGGCCTAGTTAATCCTAAGGCTGCTTTGACTCCATTTCGCTTTCAGCAAGTGGTTGGAGGCTTTCTCCCCTGCTATGCGGGGTCAGATAGTGACTATATCTCTAGCCTATGAGGCGCGTGGTGTGACTTTGCCTCTAGAGGTGCGTGCTCATTCTACGAGAGCAATGGCTTCTTCTCAGGCTCTTTTTAAAGGGCCTTTGATGGGAGATGTCTGTGCTGTGGCAGGTTAGTCCTCTCCTAGCACTTTCATCAAGTTCTACTTGTCTGGACGTGAGGATGGCCCGGGTCTCCCGGGTCTCTTCCGCTTGAGCAGACTCTTTCCTCGGTCTTCCAGCTATCTTAGGTACGTCGGTATAGCGTGTATAGCGTTCCCATAGCGATGACGTCATCGCAGCATTGAAGTGAACCTATGAGAGGGAACATCTCGGTTACGTATGTAACCTTGGTTCCCTGAATAGGGAACGAGATGCTGCGATGCTGGCTGTTCTGTACCTTCGATAATGCTTCCTTCGTCATAGTGTAAAATCTGATGAAATCGTACGTAGCACGCATATATGAGCATACGTGACGTAAGCGCTATTGGCCAATAAATTGGCATGATGGTATAAGGGCTTCAGACATTCGTCACACCGGAGGTGTTCCCAGGGGCGGGGCGCAGGCCATCAGCAGAAAAAGAAAAGAAATAAAACAGTAAACAGCCAAAGGAGGAATGGGAGATGGATCGGCTTGTGAAAGGGAAGAGAAAAGCCATAGATCAAGTCGCACAGACCCAGGCAGGTGCTGGTCATTCAAAAGCTAAATGCAGAACATATGACGAGGCATATCTTGCTCTTGACTTCACTCACCGTGTCTACACCGGACGCTACAGTTGTCGCGTCACGCCGCAACAGCTCTACACTGGACGCGACAAAGCGACCGTTGCACGGACGCTACAGTTGTCGCGTCGCACCGCAACAGCTCTACACTGGATGCGCCAAAGCGACTGTTGCAAATCATTTTAACTTTGTGTCAGTATGTCATAAATAGAACAAGGCATCAGTTTACTGTCGGGGATTTGGCGTGTTGTGCCATGCCACGCCGCATCCAGTGTACACAGCGTCACTGATTATAATGAGTTCTACTGTATTTTGCCGCTCACGTCCGGTGAAAACATGGTGTTTAATGTCGTTGGTGAGGAGCAGTGTTGGGCAAGTTACTTCCAATATGTAATACATTA
>NW_015658900.1:0-2205 GCF_001515625.1 Sinocyclocheilus rhinocerous | reverse complement strand
TTCTAATCCTTTCCTAATTACAGAAAAAAATGTAATTAGAAAAAAATGTTAACATCTGAAAAACATCAAAATGCAAATAAATGAATCACACCTATGCACGGGTTACTGTTATTTATAGTCTCATTCATCTTTGTAACGTTATATCCTTCCCAACAAGAGCACAAATAGTTTCCATTGTAATTGGAACAGTTAGCATTCGGCCCACACACCAACGATGAGTTGAGACATTCATTAATATCTGAAATAAAACAAATGATGATGAAGATTAAAATGTTCAGTCTGACAGCATCAATAAAGTATACCAGCTTTGAATCATGTACAACAAATAGAAACTGACTGTTCAGAAATTCAGCTGTTGATTATATCAAAAAGAAAAAATCTAGGTTATTATTGAAGTTCAGAGTATACGTATGTGAAGCTAGAACCCACTTGTCCCGCCCATGAACTCTTTTGTGTGTGTTTTCCCTCCCTTGTTTGATTGTGTTCATGTCATCCAGGTGTGTCTAGTTAATTACCCCATGTATTTAGTTCGAGTCTGTGCTGTCTGTCTCTGTCGGGTCTACTCGTCATTCTATGTGCTCTGTGTCTCCTACGCTCCCTGTGTTCCAAGTGATTGGATTATTAAAGACTGTTTCTGAGTTCACTCCTACGTCTCCTCGTTCCCAGCTCCTGAGAATCGTGACATGACTTCTACATGTGTTATATGTTAGGTATTTTCTACATGCTCACCATTGCATGGGTTACTGGTGCTGACTGGTTCACTGCTATTTGTTACAGTAAATCCACTCAAGCAAGAACAGCTGTAACTCCCAACTGAGTTGGTGCAATGAGAGTTTGGACCACAGAATTCTGATGTCTTAAGACATTCATCCACATCTTTATTTCAGGAAGATATGAAAAACAGTATAAAACTCTGATTGTCAAAGTCAAAGAAAATATATTTATCCTTATGCACTGTGTGCCTTCATTTACAATAATAGGCACGAGAAAAACTCTCAAGGCTTTACAAGTTTCTGAATATAGAATGTACCTGTACATGTGTTATTGATGCTGATCGGGAGACTTGAGTTTGTTGCAGTGAATCCATCTGAACATGAGCAATTGTAACTTCCCAACTGATTTGTGCAGTTAGAATTTGGACCACATACAGATGAACTGAATTGACATTCATTTATATCTGGAAAGGGAATAATACATTTCAGAACAATATCTCAATATTTCTAACCCTTTTCTAATTACAGAAAAAAAATTATTAGAAAAAAATTTTTATATCTGAAAAACATCAAAACTGTAATTAGAAAAAAAATTTTATATCTGAAAAACATCAAAATGCAAATAAATAAATCACACCTATGCACGGGTTACTGTTATTTATAGTCTCATTCATCTTTGTAACGTTATATCCTTCCCAACAAGAGCAAGAATAGTTTCCATTGTAATTGGAACAGTTAGCATTCGGCCCACATACCAACGATGAGTTGAGACATTCATTAATATCTGAAATAAAACCAATGATGAAAATATGGCTGCTGATAAGATTAAAATGTTCAGTCTGACAGCATCAATAAAGTATACCAGCTTTGAATCATGTATGACAAAAAGTACCAGCTTTGAATCATGTACAACAAATAGAAACTGACTGTTCAGAAATTCAGCTTTTGATTATATCAAAAAGAAAAAATCTAGGTTATTATTGAAGTTCAGAGTATACGTATGTGAAGCTAGAACCCACTTCTACATGTGTTATATGTTAGGTATTTTCTACATGCTCACCATTGCATGGGTTACTGGCGCTGACTGGTTCACTGCTATTTGTTACTGTAAATCCACTCAAGCAAGAACAGCTGTAACTCCCAACTGAGTTGGTGCAATGAGAGTTTGGACCACAGAATTCTGATGTCTTAAGACATTCATCCACATCTTTATTTCAGGAAGATATGAAAAACAGTATAAAACTCTGATTGTCAAATTCATAGAAAATATATTTATCCTTATGCACTGTGTGCCTTCATTTACAATAATAGGCACGAGAAAAACTCTCAAGGCTTTACAAGTATCTGAATATAGAATGTACCTGTACATGCGTTATTGATGCTGATGGGGAGACTTGAGTTTGTTGCAGTGAATCCATCTGAACATGAGCAATTGTAATTTCCCAAATGATTTGTGCAGTTAGAATTTGGACCACATACAGATGAACTGAAT
>NW_015658899.1:1163-1312 GCF_001515625.1 Sinocyclocheilus rhinocerous | reverse complement strand
GCGGCAGTCTGTAATTACTTATAAGTGTTTTGTCATCCAAATGTAACACATCTTCAGGGTCCTCCAAGAGTCGTTCTACCATTAAACATCTCCTTGCCGGCAGCCGTATCACCCTGTAGCCCAAGACTGGTTACCCACTGAAGCTAAAC
>NW_015658899.1:0-685 GCF_001515625.1 Sinocyclocheilus rhinocerous | reverse complement strand
TGGCTGCCGTTGCATCATCCAGGTGGATGCTGCACACTGGTGGTGGATGAGGAGATACCCCCTGACAATGTGAAGCACTTTGAGTGCCTAGAAAAGCGCTATATAAATGTAATGAATTATTATTATTATTATTATTATTATCTCCGTTCTTCATTTTCAATTATTAATAAATGTAATACCATTGTTGGACAGTGCAATTGTAAGCGGTTTTTCTGTTAGCTTTCAAATAATTTTGAAGTTAGGACAGCTGTGGGGTTTTCCTAAAGTTATAGGAACACTCCACTATTTTTGAAAATAGGCTCATTTTCCAACTCCCCTAGAGTTAAACAGTTGAGTTTTACCGTTTTCGAATCCATTCAGCCGATCTCCGGGTCTGGCGGTAGCACTTTTAGCTTAGCTTAGCATAGATGATTGAATCTGATTAGACCGTTAGCATCTCGCTCAAAAATGACCAAAGAGTTTCTATATTTTTGCTATTTAAAACTTGACTCTTCTGTAGTTACATCGTGTACTAAGACCAACGTAAAATGAAAAGTTGCGATTTTCTAGGCCGATATGGCTAGGAACTACACTCTCATTCCGGCGTAATAATCAAGGAACTTTGCTGATATTGATATTGCGCAGTGCCTGAAAATAGGCTTGTTGGAAGTTACCTAGCTGGGGACTATTTTCAGGCGCTGCGTAA
>NW_015658898.1:922-2099 GCF_001515625.1 Sinocyclocheilus rhinocerous | reverse complement strand
GATTAAAATTCATCCACAGAGTAAATCCTTATCATGGAACATGTTTCTAAAAATAAGTTTGATAAAAGTTGTCGGAAGGATGGTGGTGGTGACGTTGAAGGCGAACGACCGTGGTGTAGTTCGTGGTGGTGACGTTGAATGCGAACGACCGTGGTGTAGTTTGTTTATAGCCTAAGTTTAGCTTTTTAGTTGGTATTTAGGCTTCAAAATTCATAAAAGTTATATTATTTTGTGAAGATTATCTTGATGGACAAAACGTGTAAGTTTCATGAACTATGGTTGAACACAGAGCTTATTTTTTACGATAATTCAAAAGCCTATGTAAAAATCCTATTGGCTTTCTGTCGAGGGAACCAATGTGATGCTAATAGCCGACTGGCCTACAAAGTGACGTCATAGTTCCCCCACTCTATAGCGACTGCCATAAAAGTCATCAAGATTCATACCGTTCTGATGAAGTAGCGATTTTTAAAAATTCAAAAAAAAATTTTTGGTCTAAAATGACCGAACAACACCAGAGGGTTATTACACAGATCTAAATATGCAATTTCTTTCCCAGCTGTTTACGTTCACAGACATAACCAAGTGTGTTTATGTAAATTATGTGTTTTTGACATAACCTTGTGTGTATTTGACAGTTTAAGCACAATAAGACATGAAAGAGAACTTAGTTTAGTGCTCACATGCCGTGTGACAGCCGCTTTCTGTGCGCGTACTTCAGATGTGTTCGTTTAGAAAACCCTATTTCAGAAGTTTAAACTGACATGGCTTTAAAGCGCATGCAAATAAGTTTTCAGCATGATAGACATGATAATCAAAACCAAACAGATGTTTTGTTTTGGCAGTGTATCTGAGGTACGAGCTGTAAATTCACAGCCCTATAGACCAATTTCAGTGTTTGCAAACAGTGATGACGTTTTTTTGTGGGCGGAGCCTATCTGGTGGCAAAAAAATGCCAGTTTTAACATACCAGTCTATGCAAGCCATGGAATAAAATACTAAAAAAGGTCATTTTGAATCTATCTTTAAAAATTCTGACTTTTTTCTTGCATTCCGAGATTATATCTCACAATTCTGGTAAGAAAAATCAACTCGTCATTCTCTCTTTCCCTCGTCTCAGAATCATGAGTTTATAATCCCACACTTCTGGCTTTTTTTTCCTCAGAATTGACAAACT
>NW_015658898.1:0-855 GCF_001515625.1 Sinocyclocheilus rhinocerous | reverse complement strand
GAGTTGAATCAAGTTATAAAGTCCGAACTAGGAGATATAAACTTGCATTTGCAAGATAAAAAGTCAGAATTGTGAAATAAAATAGGTAAATGTTATGTAAAATGTTATAGGTTTAAATAGTATTTCATGCTTCAACTGTAGGGCTAATCAGGGCCGTCCGTAGGGGGGTGCAGCTGGTGCGGTCGCACCGGATCCCGCGCTTGAGGGGGCCCCGCAGCGAATGGACCGAGGGGGAAGGAATGCGATCGCGAATGGACCGAGGGGGGCCACGCATTCTACCTCGCACCGGGCCCCGCGTTAGCTAAAGGATGGCCCTGGGGCTAATACAATGTCCCTTATTAACTGCATATGTGAATATTATGTAGACCTATTGTTTAAATCAAATTCATGCTATAAAATGAATCATAGCCGGTTTCATCCATAGTTTGTCTTTTTAAAGGCACAATATGTAAGTTTTCGCCACTAGTAGCTGCATTTTCAAAACAATAACAAAGGTGAAGCTTGATGACGCTATGAAGGAGAGTGGAACGATGAGAATTAATGAATGAATTTTTTTATTGCCTGTTCCTTACAAAGTTATTCAAACAGTGAATAAATTGTACAGAGAAAGCGAGCAAAGAACATTTACATTGTCAAAGAATAACTAACAAACTATTTTAAAACAAACACACAAATAAAGACCCAGTTTAATGACCATGATCAGATGATGCTGAACAGAATTTTTCTGATTGTTTGATTATTTTATTTTTGATTATATTATTGTAAAATATTTATTTTATTTTATTTTATTTTTTTATCCAAAATATCAGATTCTCTAGAAGTGACAGAAATGTTTGGATCACACATTTAATGCTT
>NW_015658897.1:0-548 GCF_001515625.1 Sinocyclocheilus rhinocerous | reverse complement strand
ATTTGAACGCAGAACTCTTCAGCAGTGCTGACGGCAAGCATGCTGCTGCTGCGGGACACTAAACACAGTCGAGCCGCTCTTGACAGTCTCGGTAGCACGGTCTCCTGTTGGGATTTTAAGCAACATCTGATTTATAGTTACTGATAAAGTTGTATTTCTCCTGAATTATAGACGTTTTTCATAATTACAGAGATTTTTCATCTTAGAATAACTTTGATCACATGGTTGATGAATGAGATCAACACTGTACAGTTTGTGTGAAAACTGAAACAATGGATTGAGCTGATTTTCTTGTCCTCCCGTCACGCTGTAGAAAGAGCTCAGGTGATGTTGTGGCTTCTGCTGCTTCTGTGAGAAATCACTCTCGAAGTCTTGAGTTTTTGATGTCAGAGAGTAAACTTTATTATCAGAGACTCTGCAGAGAATCTATAGTCTGTGTCTGCACACTGTTTATATAGTTTTTACTTAAAGCGTGTTAAATACATTTCATACATAGACGCTACTGATGGCTGTGCCTCCAGTCTGCTTCCAGGAAGAGGCCTCAGTTC
>NW_015658896.1:381-486 GCF_001515625.1 Sinocyclocheilus rhinocerous | reverse complement strand
GCTGTTCCAGCTTTGGAACATGCTGTAGGTTGAGCTCCCTCTCGACTGAGAGTTGGATGTTTGCTCCCTCAGCTACAGATTTACTGCTAGCCACTCCAGCATTAT
>NW_015658896.1:0-124 GCF_001515625.1 Sinocyclocheilus rhinocerous | reverse complement strand
CTTTGCCCACTTTTCTAAAATCCTGTACGGTAAGAGCTACGCGCTACAGCTTCGTGCTCTTTCTGAGTGGTTTAAAACTCCGGTTTCGCCTTGGGCACCACTCCTCCTATGTATCCTCTGGATA
>NW_015658895.1:0-917 GCF_001515625.1 Sinocyclocheilus rhinocerous | reverse complement strand
AAGAGACCTTATTGTAAATTGTTACCAACACGTTTTCTGATCTATCACCATTTTTAAAAATTATTTTAATAACCTATAAACATTTGTGAAATAATTATATAAAAATATATTACCAGTAAAGTACACATTAACTTATTTTTATGTATTTGTTTCTTATTCTAATGAATTGAACTGAGCTGTAAAGTGTCAGACTTAAAATATTTCTTATCCTATCAGTGAGAGATTAAGTGATTTGAACATCCTTTAAAACAGTGGAAACTGGTACAAAATCTACAATAATATAAAAATTTTTAATTATTTTTTTTTAAAAAAAAAAAAAAGATTTAATGCTCTATAAGCATTCTACAATAATTATGTAAACATATACTGACAGTACAGTACATATAATAAACTAATTGTATGCATTATTTTTCATTCTGATACAAAGAGAGGGTTAAAAGATTTATAATCCTGTGTCTCCATCAAGTGGTCATCTTTGGTATCACAGTCTTCACCTATGACCTGTAATGTGTGATAGTTTAAATTTTTAGTGGCCCCTGAGCATGATTAAATTATGACACTTAGCATGTTTCCTAAGAATGACTTGTTCTCCATATGTAAAAAGTTTTGAATAGTTAGGATAACGAACTTTAAAGATATAAGGAAATTACTGTTATCTTTTTTACTCTTACTTTAATAAATCACCAAAGCAAAACTGTTCAAGCTATCCAAAATCCATCCGCAATTTAAGTTCCTCAATGTTTTGGCATCATGTAGGCAAAGTTTGGTGTGTATAGTATATTTCTCCTCTGAGGAGTATGCATTAATTCACAGCCATATTTTTCAAAAAATCCACATTGAAATCAAAATAGCTGTCTTCCTGTTGGTCATAGTTAATTACTGTAAATTAGAAAGTTGTCCGGCTTGATGAGAACAAT
>NW_015658894.1:0-959 GCF_001515625.1 Sinocyclocheilus rhinocerous | reverse complement strand
GTAAAAAAAATAAGTAATTTCAGTTGTATGTAATAATAGTGGTTGACTAATTATAACCTATTTTATGATTGAACTATTCTATGATGGTTATTACATTAAGTGCACAAACAATATGCTTGGAATATAAAATGAATGCCTATGTTTTGCATAAAAAAAACAAACTGGTGACACAACCCTAACAAGTTTTTTTATTTATTTTTCACTTAAGAAACTCTCCTTAATAGTAAAGATATAAACATAACTGAAGATAAGGATTGTTGCAACATAATATATAATATGTTCTGCAAAATAAATTCATATTAATTTTACACAATGATAATAATGTTGGCAGGCAGCCATATCACCCTGCAGCCAAAGACTGGTCACCCACTGAAGCTAAGCAGGGTTAGCTCTAAAAAACTACACTCTAAAAAACACTGGGTTAAAAACAACCCAATTTGGATTGTTATTAACCCAAGGGCTGGGTAAATATAGGACAGAACCCATCGTGGGTTAAATTTACCCAGCAAATTGGGTTGTTTATTTAACCCAGCATAATGGGTTAATTTAAGTGGGTTTGTCCCTTTTTAACCGAGCGCTGGGTTATATTTAACCCAGCATTTTTTAGAGTGTAATGGGTTTATTCATTTTTACTATATTACTAGCTTATTTTTTACTTCATACATTAAATAATGTTTACAGATTAACTTAAATCCTCTAAACCGTTCTAAAATACTCCACACAACCACTGGTTTGCATGATAACTTCCTTTATTTTCCTTTATTTATCATTTACAGCATTGTTTATATCTTTTGAATAGGCTATACATATTGCCTATATTTAAACTCGTTTAACAAACATTAGAAGAAAAATTCAACATTAAACAGAAGTAATTCACGTGCAATCGACCAGTCTCTGTTATTCTGTTTCCATCATAACAGCGCTGGTTCTCGTGCCCGAGCTGGAGTCGTGTTCGGCGG
>NW_015658893.1:0-514 GCF_001515625.1 Sinocyclocheilus rhinocerous | reverse complement strand
GACTCTACTAGTTATCAGTACTCATTTAGTAGCATGTCAACAGTGGATCAGTTGACATTCAACAACATTGTTTCAACAGACAAGTAACATGCGTTCAACTAACTGCCAGTAGATTTTAAGGTGCATTTCAAATTCTAATCTATAGATTTTACAAAAAAGTTGCCAGTTGACTGTCTACATGTTTTTCGCAACAAATTATTAACCAATAGTCAGCTAACTTTCTGTAGATTGTGTTACCATCCTCTAAGTTGTCAACCAACTACTCAAAATCAATGTCAATTGAAAGTCTACAGTCATGTCAACTTATGATCAAGACCATATTACATCATCCTTACTCAAGGGTCTCAAACGTATCAAATTAATAATTATTTAAGACCTCGTTTTTATCAAAATCACTACTTTAATATCTGTTGATAGTCAACTAAACATTAGTTGTGTAATGTGGGGTTTGGGTTTTGTTTCATGTTCGTGTTTTCATGTCTTATTTTGGAGTTTAATCATGGTCCCTGTTTGT
>NW_015658892.1:614-887 GCF_001515625.1 Sinocyclocheilus rhinocerous | reverse complement strand
GTACACAAAGCAGCGCTCAGTCCGCTCACAAACGCTGCTTTATCATATATTACATGCAAGATTAAATGAAAATGACATCCAAAATTTTCTTAAGACAGTCGGGTTCCTTCAGAAATACAGTGATATAACAACACCCACACCGGGTTTCGATTTTGAAACGTGCAGTGCTCATGTTTATTCAACGAAGTCGAAGCCTTTTGGAAAATCTATTTGTGGCGGTCAGTTTTGATATTGTGGCGGGCGCCACAAATAAATCAATGTATGGGAAACACT
>NW_015658892.1:0-580 GCF_001515625.1 Sinocyclocheilus rhinocerous | reverse complement strand
GGTCAGTTTTGATATTGTGGTGGGCGCCACAAATAAATCAATGTATGGGAAACACTTACATAGGCTACAGAAACTTAAAAGTTCCTCATGGCAACCTGTCAAAATATAAGTTCGGGTTAGCTTAAAGAAATTATCAGAAATATATTACTGTGGTGCAGTATGATATACATAATACTACTACAACAATTATTAGAACTTTTGTTTAAAAGAATAATCACACAATACGCTATTTCTTCCATGTTTTAATTTTAATAGTAAACCCTTTGCCAAAAAATAAAGAGTTTAACTCTCATTTGATTAAAAGATAAATTAAATTGATTTATGCTTTCATTTGCACTGTACTGTAAATTAAAACTAACTGAAATTTCTAGTGTCACATAGGCCAAGACATTTCAATAGGCTATTGAACTAAGTGTGCCTGTAAAAGGCTATTAGTGTTATAGTTTCATGAAAATAGTTGCAGTCTTCTTAACAACTTCTACAATATAGCTATGAAGACAATGAAATTATTTACACTTATTAATATTATATAAAAATTTTTAAGTTAATCCATTGATGTGCATTAGATGATGAATTGAAT
>NW_015658891.1:0-892 GCF_001515625.1 Sinocyclocheilus rhinocerous | reverse complement strand
GTTCTCAGAAATAATCACATTTGTTTTGCTTAACCTATATTCTAATACAAAAAAAAGTCATCGGCCTGAGTAAATTGTCCCATTATAAAATCGTGACTGCACAAGTAGTGTAGTAATTTAGGAGGTGAAAATACTGTGAAATTACATACATACAAATGGCAAGAAATTTGAAAGCATAACAACCGAACGTCTATGAAACGTCTATGCACTTACATTTTTTAACTAAAACGGCTATTATTGCAACCATGTAGCCTATGAATGAATTAAAATGCATATTTTTCAATTAAAGAAACTTGTGGGCTGAGTGTGGGCTAATTCTGGTGTATGGATTTCTACTTCAATAAAATGAGGTCCAAGTTTAAGAATGCGCTAGAAGTTAAAATTTTAAAAATGTATTTTCCTCTCTATTTAACAGCCTTAACTTACAGTAGTGAAAGATGTCTCCCCTCAGGTAGATTAAATGTTTTCCTGCCTTGCTAAATTTTGGGCTCATGATCAATAAATTGCATTCGCCCAAACTGATTTACCAAAATCAAATCGCGGACGTAAGTGCGAGTCCTGCTTGTTACCAAAATCAAATCGCGGACATAAGTGCGAGTCCTGCTTGCTGTGAAACAGGAGCAGCCGGCAGAGGATTCCGCTTGGTCTTAAAGTCTTCATCAACTGGCTACGTTCACAAATAAAACAATATTTTGCGCTAAAATAATTATTAATTATCAATTGAGAATTCAATTGAGGACAAACTGTGTTATAACTTTCGTACGGGACGCTTCTTTGATGCCTTAAATACCATCCATAAAAATCCATATTTCAACCCCATAGCAGTGGCATGACAGTACCGGCCTCACGGCCAAAAAACAGACCGGCCCACCGGGAATTTTCCCGGTGCTCC
>NW_015658890.1:0-605 GCF_001515625.1 Sinocyclocheilus rhinocerous | reverse complement strand
TCTACTAATTTTATTTTTACCCAATTTCTTTTAATATTCTGAGAACGTTAAAATGACCAGTTTTCTTGTCATAATTAGAAAGATATTTAAAGGTTACAAAAAAAACATTCTATTTGTTTTTACTCAAAATGTGGCATTATTTGAATGTTTATTTTTTATATTCTAAGAACAATTAGTTACAATTTGCATGATTATAATGCTATTTAAAGGTTACAAAAACATGTTTTCTCTCACTGTTATGAGAATGTATATCAAATATTAATAAAGTTATAAGAACATTACTTTAAGAATGTTTTGTCCTAACATTTACAGAATTTTAAAAAAAGCATTCCCTGTTAGCTGCATTCAAACATTCATTAGATACTGAAGAACAGGTTCAGTAAAAATATAATGAATATGTAATATAGTGCATATATTTATCAAAATGTAATTTTTTTCTGGCTGACTATTGAGTTTATGGTCATTGCATGTCTTTTCTGAGGTAAATGTGACATTACGTGACAGTATTGATCTCAAGCTGTTTTATTGATGTCTTTCTTTTTTTACATTTTTTTATTTATTTTTTTATTAGCAAACAGGTCAGAATGAAAACAATGTAACATCTC
>NW_015658889.1:0-525 GCF_001515625.1 Sinocyclocheilus rhinocerous | reverse complement strand
GTCCTGTGCGAGCCGCCTGCGCCCCTTTTTGGTGTAGGCCAGGGCACACAACAAGTACCGTTGTCAACCATTGTCGTAGCACTACACACTCAGTGAGATTGGATAACACTGGGTAGCACTACCCACTCAGTGAGATTGGATAACACTGGGAAAATGTACCTGGAACAGGAACGTTGCAGAAGCCCCATCCTTTCCGAAGGAGGTTTCGGAAGCACTTACACATATGAACATCCGTTTAGGTGCATATGGAAGATTAGAGGCGATTGTAACCCTCTTGGAAATGGCAAAAGTCTGCCGGGGAAACACGCGCTCTGAGGCTATACCGTGGACTTTACACATATGGCATCCACTTAGGTCTCTACATATGGAACCCAGCCCTCTACCGGTTCTCACAGATTCATAGAGCGAGGGCCTGGCGGCGGACGTTCTGCCATGTCTGGCTGCCAAGGGGATGGAGGAGCTCGACAGTGTCTACAGTACGGACATTCTGGAGCAGTTTTAGCAAGCCGACACTAAACCGGGGCC
>NW_015658888.1:0-578 GCF_001515625.1 Sinocyclocheilus rhinocerous | reverse complement strand
TTCAGCATTGGTCGACAGGGTCCTTGGGGAGCAACACATGAGCCCTGGAACAACCGCCTCTGCACTTCGAGAATCATCAAAGCTTGCATCTCGTCCGCCTGCTGAAGTATGATCAGTAGAGTGTCTTGGAGTTCTGCTGAAGTATGATCAGTAGAGTGGGCTTCTTGGAGTTTTCCTAACTCCTCCTGAAGCACATCTGAGAAGGGTCTCCCGCTTTCTTTAGCAAGAGCCTTCAACATTCCAATGTACCCTTCAGTGACCGCACCACTAGCCGTTCGATTACAGACGCTAGCTAAAGCTCGTATTTGAAATATAACACTTGGGTTCAAGAGGCTTCCCAAGGTTAAGGGTAACAAGGGCGTTAAGTCCAGCATCGCAGAACTGTGAGCATATTCCACTATAGCATTGCGATGGAACTCAGAAGTTGGGTCATCGATCATCAAATTTTGTTTGACTGAGCCATACTTTTGCAAGTATGTCTCCAACTCATTGTCTGCCTCAGTCAGTGTGAAGCCTTTTACTATGACCGCATCTGCCACGTTCACATTTTCTCTTTCTATGATTTCCATAATCACAAA
>NW_015658887.1:316-1456 GCF_001515625.1 Sinocyclocheilus rhinocerous | reverse complement strand
ACCCCTAGAGGACGCAGTTCGAAGTTCCCATGAAAGGGAAACATACGTTTTAAATAATACGTTTACACCTTTTTTTAATAGACTGAATTTATCAATACTTGTCTAAGTACAAATTCAGTTTCACTTACCTGACGCGTGAACTTGACATACATTTAAAAATAGCCTAAATATAAATTTTTCTTTGGACACACGACTTATAAAACACTTCTAAATATCCACTCAAAAACATCGGATATGCTGTATGTTTTTGTCTATAAATTTTGTCTAAAAAATAACATTTATTTAGTGGCACTTATTTATTTAGTGGCACTGACTCGTGAACTTGACAAGATGGCACTGTTTCTCCCGCGAAGTCACTCAGGCTCGTGCACGTGCGGAATGATCTCAGTGTTGGCTGGATTTGTTTTTATTAGTTTAGTCAACATTAGCATAGCTAATTGTGGACTGGATTTGAAAATAACCGTTCATTCAATGTTTTTCAAATATATTTGTGTAGACTTGATATAATATGTCCTCTCAACTAAGCCCAAGCAATAAAATTAGCTCAACTTAAATATTTTTGCGCTTCCAACATTTACAGTGTACGTGTTTTTGCAAAAACCTTAAAGGATGCAGCCCTGGGCCGCAGACCATCATCACCAAGGCACCTGTTACCGACTCCAGAACCCTACCGGCCCATTCACCCCTACATGCCCAGACACACCCCTCCGACCCCGGTGAGAAAAGACATTGACTGGACAAGGATCCCACATCATCCACCACACCCACCTATGGCTCCCCACGGAGCTGTAAACCTACAGTCACCAATTTCACATCCACCTGCTGACAATCAATCCCCCATAAGAAAGAAGAAACCAAAAGCCACCCCACACCAAAAGAAATCCCAGCGACCGAGAGCACAGAGCTATGCTGAAGCTGCAGCCCGGCCCCCTGCTGCACCCAGCACCTCCACAACTGTCAGTGAACTGAGTCAGATCAGAGAGATTCTGCAGACACTGTGCAACCAGCTCCTGAACAGATAAGGACAATATGCACAAACACAGAGCTAAAAAAAAAAAGAAATAAAATAAAATAAAAATCACAACGACCACCGGGACAAGACCACAGGAACCAGATGAGTCCTCTGCACAATGTGACTTT
>NW_015658887.1:0-288 GCF_001515625.1 Sinocyclocheilus rhinocerous | reverse complement strand
TAAGAAAGAAGAAACCAAAAGCCACCCCACACCAAGAGAAGCCCCCACAGCTGAGAGCACAGAGCTACGCTGAAGCTGCAGCCCGGCCCCCTGCTGCACCCAGCACCTCCACAACTGTCAGTGAACTGAGTCAGATCAGAGAGATTCTGCAGACACTGTGCAACCAGCTCCTGAACAGATAAGGACAATATGCACAAACACAGAGCTAAAAAAAAAAAGAAATAAAATAAAATAAAAATCACAACGACCACCGGGACAAGACCACAGGAACCAGATGAGTCCTCTGCA
>NW_015658886.1:1057-1191 GCF_001515625.1 Sinocyclocheilus rhinocerous | reverse complement strand
ATATAAACAAGCGTATGTGCACAGTACCTATAACTGCGCTTTGCAGTCTGATCAGATCTGCTTTCTGCTGATTGCTAATCGAGATTGACATGCTAAATGGCCGACTGACCAGGTACACTCTCATTCATTTCATT
>NW_015658886.1:0-569 GCF_001515625.1 Sinocyclocheilus rhinocerous | reverse complement strand
ATTTCACGAATTCGCCTGCCCATTCAGCCCTGCCAGGTAATGGTAAAATGAACTTGGCTTGCTGTCCGTGAAGGAGGCTCGAAACCCGAGGCTCGGCTTGAGCTCCGAGTAAGAAACCCCCCAAAAAGCTTATGAAGGACAGCAAGCTCGTTGCCGACTGGAGAAGGAAGAAGAAAAAAATTAAATAAATAAATAAATAAATAACAATAAAAATGTTGGTTTTACCCCCCAAAAAGACTTATTTAACGCTTTGAGGAGAAAAAACGCTCCTGCGGGAGCGATGGGGAAAACTCTGCTATGGCGAAGAGGAAAGCTTAACAAAAGAAAGAAATCGCTGCTGATGGGTAAAAGCTAATGGGGATTTGTCACCACTGCGGTAGTGACGAAGGAACATTTGCGGGGTTTGAAGGACGACTCACTGCTGCGGCGATGAACTGTTAAATATAGTGGTAGGAAAGCCACTGCTGCGACAGTGGAAAGATTGAATAAATTCAGAAGAGAAAAAGAGAGAAAAAAAAATTTTTATAAAATAAATAATAATAAACTCACTGCTGCGGCAGTGAAGTGGT
>NW_015658885.1:0-1768 GCF_001515625.1 Sinocyclocheilus rhinocerous | reverse complement strand
AGAGGAAAAAGGCTCAAGCTCGACGAGAAATTAAGAATAGTAAACTAAATGCATGGAGGACTTACTGTTCAACTATTGGGAGAGAAGTTTAGTTTCTCTTCATTCTCGCATAAATCTTTCGCCTTTTACTAAAGATTTCCGTGAAGAAAATGATTGGGAATAAAGTGTACATAAAAATACCAGTATTAGAGGATGAAGGAATAATGGCAATAACAGATAAGGAAAAGGCAAATATATTAGGAAAGAAGTTTGCCAGTGTGCATAGTGGTGACCATCTAGATGATATTCACAGACAAAATAAAGAAAAGATTTAAAATGAAAATAGGGATATGTTTTAAAAAAAAAGACAATGTGGAAAGTACCATGGATGAAGAAATTAATATGAATGAATTAGTGATGGTATTAAATGGTATCAGAAATACTGCTACAGGAGAAGATCAATTGAGCTATGTCATGTTTCAGAAATTACCAGAAAAAATATTAGAGATAATATTGTATCTATTTAATAAGATTTGGGAAGAAGGTAAAATGCCAAAAAGCTGGAAGAGTGCATTAATACTGCCTTTTAAAAAATCTGGAAAGGATCCTAACAATGCTGGTAACTACAGACCCATCGCCCTAACATCCCACCTATGCAAGTGGATGGAGAAGATCTTAGTCAGAAGACTTAATTATTTCCTTGAATACAGAGGTTTATTTGCACCATACCAAAGTGGTTTCAGAAAAGGACGTTCTACAATGGATGCTGTTGGGAAAGTACGTAGTGAGATAGAGAAAACATTTAAAATGAAACAATGAATATTGTATTCTTTGATATTGAAAAGGCTTACAACTCTATGTGGAGGGAAGGGTTATTAATTAAACTAAATACGATTGGAGTAAGAGGTAGGTTCTATAATTGGGTTTAAGATTTTTTATCGGAAAGAAGATTTAGAGTTAAAGTGGGATCAGAAGTGTCTGAGGAATCTGAAATTGTTAATGGAATTCCACAAGGAAGCGTTATAAGTCCAGTGTTATTTAATGTAATGATTAATGATATTTTTATGAATTTGGATAGAAGAATTGGTTCAGCTTTGTATGCAGATGGGCCATTTGGGTAAGAGGACGAGATCCCATAGGTGTGATAAGTAAAATCAAGGAAGCAATAGGAAAAGTAGAACAATGGTCATATAATTGGGCCTTTAAGCTTTCTCCAAGTAAATCTTGTCATATGTTATTTACCAGGAAGAAAGGGACAGACAAACAGAACTTAAAGTTATATGGTAACAATATGGAAACAGTAGACTGTTTCAAATATTTGGGTATGTGGTTAGATCAAAAGGGTACATGGAAAGTACATACGGAAAAGGTGGAATCAAAATTACATACGGAAAGGGTGGAATCAAAATGTAAGAAAGTTATAAACTTAATGAGAGCATTAGTTGGGAAAGACTGGGGAGCAGATAAACAATCATTGATGTATATTTATAGGGCTCTAATGAGGTCAACAATAGATTACGGATGCTTTGTGTATGGAGCAGCAGCGAAAACACATTTAATGAAAATGGATAGAGTTATTAATAAAGCTTTGAGGATTTGTTCTGGTGCGATGAGATCAACACCAACTAAGGCAATCCAGGTAGAGTTAGGAGAAGTGCCTTCAGACCTGAGAAGAGATAAACTTATGCTTACATACTGGTGGATGTGGATTATGTGGATGTGGTAATGAAAACCCTACCAATATTGTTATTAAAGAATGTTGGGAATACAACTCTTTTCAAGGTAATGG
>NW_015658884.1:10969-11098 GCF_001515625.1 Sinocyclocheilus rhinocerous | reverse complement strand
GTGTGGTCATCGACAGCCTGAATGTGGATTTCCTCTGAGATAGCATGCTGTACACTGGCTGAAGAGTTCCTTGGAGCAAGTTTCTGGCCTCATCAGTCCAGAAGGCAAACCGCTGACCATGCCTTTCAA
>NW_015658884.1:8753-10913 GCF_001515625.1 Sinocyclocheilus rhinocerous | reverse complement strand
ATTATTATTTCTTAGCAGTTCTCACGTTGGCTACGTAAACTTTGCATCGTTTTAAGGTTATAAAATAAAACTTAATTGAAAATCGGTAAATTTACTCACTCTGATTGCTGTCCATGTCGTCCATTTTTAGTGATCCAATTCGGTAGGTGGCACTGTTACAAAAGAATAGGGCCCTAGAACTGCGGTCCTAGAACTGCGGTCCTGAAACTGCAGCCTCCAGTTGTGCAGAAACATACTGTAACAATGCGCAGTTGTTCTATAGAACGTGGGGCTAACCGGAGCTAAGCTAGGCTACTAAACTTTTGCTAAGCTAATTGCTAACAGGGTGCTAGTATCTATACGTCAAGACTTTTAATTTGGTTAGTGGTAAGTGCGAACACTCGCGTCCCATACACCGCACGACCCTAAGTGTCTCTGTGAGCAGAAGCACAGACAGAACAAACCAGCAGGAGGCAGTATTATCATCTTTCTCCTTTTATTCTGAACACAGAATAAGAACTTATACAGGCAAGGCCATATCACCAAGTCCCTCCCCTACACATCTCTCTCCATGACGGTGACAACCACACTTTTTCATAACAGGGCAGTAAATGAACCAAACCCACCCGAACTAACTTGAACATAAACACACATAACATTGCTAACGCAAAAACCCAACCATCTTGCTTAATTAACACATAAATCAACTCTAAACAAATACCCATAATGCACCTGGCTGCTAGCGCTCACTGCCGGGTCATTACATTACCCCCCACCAAGAGGGTTAGTGTCCCCACAACCCTATTCTCCCATAACAAAATCCAGCAAATGTCCTGGCCGGCGTCGAACACGCTTCGACCTCCCAGATGTTCTACCCCCAGCGCCAGGCTCATCCCTGAGTTCGTCATTGTCCGTCCCGGCGCTGGGAGTGGATGGTGGGGAGCCGCCCTGGCTTCCACCAGTCTTTTGCTCTGGGGCCAGCGGGTGGTAAGGTGCTAACCGATCCTTATGAAGCACCACCCGTCTACCCCGTCCAGGCATTCGGACCCGGAAGACCACCTCCGAAATTTGGTCCAGAATCTCCCCGGGTCCCTGCCAATGATGAGTCAGTTTGGGTGACAACCCCCGCTTCCTCTGGGGGCAGAACACCCACACTCTGTCCCCTGGCCCAAGGGTAGGCCCGTGGGCCCGGACATCATACGCCCGCTTCTGGCGGGCTCCAGCATCCTCTTAAGCCTCCCTAGCCAGTTGATGGACCGTGCTCAGACGCTCCTTCAATCGCCGGAAATAGTCCAGTTCTGGGCCACCAGCAATCTCCGGCTCGGGGGGCGACCCGAACACCAAATCCACCGGTGTGCGGAGCTCCCTCCCAAACATCAGCGCCGCCGGTGTGCACTGGCTCGACTCTTGCACTGCTGTCCTATACGCCCACAGGACCAGAGGCAGATGCTGGTCCCAGTCTCTCTGGTGCTGACTGGTCAAGATGGCAAGTTGGGTGGCCAGGGTGCGGTTGAACCGCTCAACCAGTCCATCGCTTTGAGGGTGGAGAGGAGTGGTTCTCGTTTTCTTCACCCCCAGCCGCTGGCACACCTCACTGAACAACCGACTTTCAAAGTTCCGCCCCTGGTCACTATGAAGCTCGTCCGGCACCCCGAACCGGGCGAACATCTCGTCCACTAGTCGCTGCGCCGTCGTAGAAGCACTCTGATCCGGCACCGCATATGCCTCTGGCCACTTCGTAAAATAGTCCATAGCGACCAGGACAAAACGGTTGCCGGCCTCTGTGACGGGGAACGGACCCAGGATGTCAACCCCGATCCTCTCCATGGGCGCCCCGACTAGATACTGCTGCAACGGCGCGTGAGAGCGTCGGCTGGGTCCCTTCTGTGCCGTGCAGACATCACAGCAGTGAACGTGCAGCTCTGCATCCTGCCGACACCCTGGCCAGTAGAACCGCTGACGCAGCCGCCGCACTGTCTTGGAGTTCCCGAAATGGCCAGCTCCAGCTGCCCCATGAACCCAACGGAGGACCTCCGGCCGCAGAGCGTGGGGAACCAGTAGTTGCAGACGGTCAATTCCCTCCCCCGGGGCCTGCCACCGCCTGTAGATCACGTCATCGTGGAGCTCCAGATTGCCCCACTGAGAATGAAGTTACTTGATCTCGGGCCCCTGGGAGGACAC
>NW_015658884.1:3825-7659 GCF_001515625.1 Sinocyclocheilus rhinocerous | reverse complement strand
ACGGTGACAGCCACACTTTTTATAACAAGGCAGTAAATGAACCAAACCCACCCGAACTAACTTGAACATAAACACACATAACATTGCTAACGCAAAAACCCAACCATCAACAAATACCCATAATGCACAGCGCTCACTGCGCTCACTGCCGGGTCATTACATTACCCCCCACCAAGAGGGTTAGTGTCCCCACAACCCATAACAAAATTAACAAAATCCAGCAAATGTCCTGGCCGGCGTCGAACACGCTTCGACCTCCCAGATGTTCTACCCCCAGCGCCAGGCTCATCCCTGAGTTCGTCATTGTCCGTCCCGGCGCTGGGAGTGGATGGTGGGGAGCCGCCCTGGCTTCCACCAGTCTTTTGCTCTGGGGCCAGCGGGTGGTAAGGTGCTAACCGATCCTTATGAAGCACCACCCGTCTACCCCGTCCAGGCATTCGGACCCGGAAGACCACCTCCGAAATTTGGTCCAGAATCTCCCCGGGTCCCTGCCAATGATGAGTCAGTTTGGGTGACAACCCCCGCTTCCTCTGGGGGCAGAACACCCACACTCTGTCCCCTGGCCCAAGGGTAGGCCCGTGGGCCCGGGCATCGTACGCCCACTTCTGGCGGGCTCCAGCGTCCTCTAGAGCCTCCCTGACCAGTTGATGGACCGTGCTCATATGCTCCTTCAATCGCTGGAAGTAGTCCAGTTCTGGGCCACCAGCAATCTCCGGCTCGGGGGGCGACCCGAACACCAAATCCACCGGTGTGCGGAGCTCCCTCCCAAACATCAGCGCCGCCGGTGTGCACTGGCTCGACTCTTGCACTGCTGTCCTATACGCCCACAGGACCAGAGGCAGATGCTGGTCCCAGTCTCTCTGGTGCTGACTGGCTCGTCCCTACCACCACAGACATCAGCTTTTTCCCAGGCATTACTGTCCTTTCACCCGTGACGGTGAGCAGTACGGTATTGGTGGGGGTCCAGCCCTCTAGAAGAGGACCGGCCGTCCCTGACAACAGTCCTTTTCGTAGCAAGCAAACGGTGGACCCCGTATCCACCAGGGCGCTGCAGGGCTGCCCGTCAATAACACAGTCCAGGTACAGTCCCCTGGCCAGCCCGCAGCGCCCCATAGTAGGGCAGTCGTTGTGGAGGGGTGCCGAAGATGGGAGTGAGGGTCCCCTCACTGCCTCACTCCAAGGTCGTTTCCCGGGGGTGACATTCCCCGGGGCCGGGGGCTCGGGGCAGGGCAGTCCCTGGCGAAGTGCCCCGGTTCTCCGCAGCGGAAGCAGCGGTCTAGTCTCGACCTCCGTCGGAGGGTTACCGCTGGTTGGGCCCGGCTGACCTCCTCCTCCTCAGGTTGGACCCCGTCCACCTCTCGTTCGGCTGCTCTTGTCAGCTAGCGCTGGAGCGGAGATCGACCTGTCGCCGGCCCAGCCTGTAGCACCTCCTCGGCTTGCTCAGCTTCTCTCAGCGCTTCACTCAGATCTCGGGTGACAACAGGCGGACATGCTGGCGGAGCCGCTCAGGTGTAAGGCCCCGCAGGAAAGCGTGGAGGCTCAGCTCTTCCCTCGCTGTGGCCTGGAAGGTAGGGTAGCCCTTCCGGGCGTAGACCCGGATGTCAGCGGCAAATGCGCCCACACTCTCTCCTTCACGTCGACGTCGGTTAGTCAGCTCCTCCCTGCTCTGCTCTGCGGAGGTTCTCTGCCCGAAGCGGCGGTTGAGAGCGGCAGTGAGGGCTTGGAGATCCCGCCGCTCTTCAGGGGACAGATCGATGAGGACCTGAAGCGCAGGACCCTCCAAGGCGAGGGCCAAGTGAGTCGCGGTCTCCTCGCGGCTCCATCCATCGTGTAGAGCGGCCAGGTCGACCTGCGCCAGGTAGGGCTCCAGGGGCTGTATCCTGCTGTATCGTGGCAGCTTAGCCGGTGATCGTGTGAGGAGGCCTGGCCGGCCATTGATTTGGAGTGTCGGTGTGACGGCCGGAGGTTCGTTCTGCACGCGACCAGGAGGGCGGTACACTGTCCGGGTAACGCTGGCGCCATCAGGCCAGTGCGGAGCCCTCTTCCTCTGCGTCGTCTCGCTCGTCAGGCACTCTAGCATGATGCTGTTCTCTCGGATAGCACGCTCTAATTCGCCTATACTTTGCTCCATAACGGTGTCTTCGAAACGGCCTGAATCTCAGAAATCCCACTTCTGACACCAATGTAACAACGCGCAGTTGTTCTATAGAACGTGGGGCTAACCGGAGCTAAGCTAGGCTACTAAACTTTTGCTAAGCTCATTGCAAGCAGGGTGCTAGCATCTATACGTCGAGACTTTCAATTTGGTTAGTGGTAAGTGCGAACACTCACGTGCAATACACCGCACGGTAAGTGCGAACACTCACGTGCAATACACCGCACGACTTTGAGTGTCTCCGTGCGCAGAAACACAG
Source organism: Sinocyclocheilus rhinocerous (assembly GCF_001515625.1). Classification (NCBI taxonomy): domain Eukaryota; kingdom Metazoa; phylum Chordata; class Actinopteri; order Cypriniformes; family Cyprinidae; genus Sinocyclocheilus; species Sinocyclocheilus rhinocerous. The sequence goes on along the minus strand of NW_015658884.1, from coordinate 5,245 downwards.
ACAAAACAAACCAGCAGGAGACAGTACTGTCATCTTTCTCCTTTTATTCTAAACACAGAACAAAATCTTGCACAGATAAGGCCATATCGCCAAGTCCCTCCCCTACACATCTCTCTCCATGACGGTGACAGCCACACTTTTTATAACAAGGCAGTAAATGAACCAAACCCACCCGAACTAACTTGAACATAAACACACATAACATTGCTAACGCAAAAACCCAACCATCTTGCTTAATTAACACATAAATCAACTCTAAACAAATACCCATAATGCACCTGGCTGCTAGCGCTCACTGCCGGGTCATTACAATACTATTGGTGGATCGCGAGCTGTGTGTGTGTGGATTTGGGCAAGGCTAAAAGGGCAGAACGAAAGTCTCAAAATTCAAATGAATCAAATAGAATCGACTCAGAAGAGACGTGAATGAATGCACGCGTCGCCTGATGCACAAATGCACATTTTAATGGCTACATGCACAAATTATGATACTTTAATACAAACTATAACATTTGTATTCACCCAGCTAACAAAAAAAGGTCCCCAGGACGTCCCCTAAATGGCCTCTGCGAACGTCCCCCGGACGTCAGCGTGTAGGGTCCCCTTTTACGTCGAGCGGACGTTCGCGAAGACGTCCTCCGGACGTTCAAGGGGACGTTCACAGGACGTGCAGCGGCCATTCGGGACGTTTAGGGGACTTTCACTTTAAGTCCTCTGAATGTCATTTTATTTTACTTTTAGGCTAATCAAAGACAACAGACACGCGTATGGAGCAAAATACGTTTATTTTAATTGAACAATTGTAAAGTCGCGGTGCTCTTTCCGTGTCTGTGTGCGTCTCTGGTTGTCAGCTGTGGTTAGTCCGATGGCAATTCTTCCCATTGTCTTCTAACCTAAAACAACAAAATGAACACATTTGGATTTAGACCAAGCGGTCCGAAATTTAGCGCACATAGGCCTTTTTGCCGCATATAGGCGTATCGGTGTGTATTTTTACCATATGTAAATTCAATATTTAAGTTCAATATCTGTCAATATTATATACGTTTAATCATTTCAGCTTTACATGCTAACGTTAGCTTCGAAAGTGTTCACATAGGCTAACGTCAGCAGCCGTACAGGACAACTTCAGCAAACGTTTAAAAAGGTAAACTTTTCATAAAATGTAAGCATTACGAGATACACAGTGGTTACGGTAGCTAATGTCTACAAATATAAAAGTATAAATACCTTTTCGACCAAAGAAAGCGAAAACTCAAGGCCGTGTCTGAGGAATCACCGAGGACCGTCAACTGTCATTACGCAGCTGAGCGTTGCCATGGATACATGCTGCGTGCCCTAAAGTGATGTCATTCGATCATGTGCTCATTTGATCGACACTTGCTTATAGCCACATTGGGACATAGACTACATTACTTTT
>NW_015658884.1:0-2047 GCF_001515625.1 Sinocyclocheilus rhinocerous | reverse complement strand
AAAACAAGTGGGCTCCCCCAAAGTCCACGGTATAGTTCGAACACTGACAAGAGGCTCTCTATGAAGGTAATTTAATGCCTAAAAGATTTGCATACGCAGGGTAATATTTGTGAAAGTGTACGTGACATTGCAAGCGTAAAATAAATTCGCATGCGCAAAATAAGTTTTGTAAAGGTGTAAATCAAGTTATACGCTCAAGAAAACAGGACTTGCATAATTTTACTATGTTTCGTAAGTGTAAATCATGTGTTGAAAAACTGCAACTTCAAATAAATATGATCTGTATTCTTCTGACCTACGTTTTTTCCGCGCTTACACTTTTGGCACGTTTTTTGCGCTGAAATGCGGCCAAAAGCCTTGCAAGTCTGTAAACGGCAATTTGCAAGCAAAAACAGTGGTGTTAAGAACAGCAAAACGGATTCACTCTGAAGAATATGTCTCTGTGTGTAAAATAAAGCTGTTGCAAAGGTGTAAACAACGTGTTGCGTACGCGGGGCAAAACTTTTCCTGAAATAACCCGATATGCGCTGCACCGTCTTTCTTTCACCTGCGCTTGCAGTTTTGGCACGATTCTCTCACTTACTGGAGTTTGCAAGCGTGAGTGGGAAGGCGGGACTTATTTCTTGTAACCAATCAAACGAGATTCTTGTTGACTCTTTGTTTTCTATTATCTGATTGGCTCAATAACGCGCCAGGAAGACGTCACTTGCGTCATTTCGGCTCAGCATCGTCCTCGCGGCAGCGGGAATGGTACTTTAATGCACAAACAGACAAATATAGAGACTTCACGATCATTTAACCATGTTTTATGGCTTATTGATTACCATTGGCTTAACTGTAGTAAAACCATAAGGGCTGGTATACCATTTATGTTGAAATGTAGATCATATCTGCTTACATCACTGAACTGACGCTACATTCAGTAATTAAAACTGTTAATACCAATTAGGTCTCAGAATCATGCAGTGCTCTTCCCAACAATACCTAAAACAATACTTTAACTCAGTGCTGGAAATGGGCAAGATTCTCTGGGGGTACTCAAGTTGGGGGCATATTTTGCGATAGATGCAGAAATCCCACTATATGTATGAAAATGTACTCCCTGGACTTTGTGTCCCCTCTCCCCCATTTCCAGCCCTGATTTTACTAACTCAATTTTGAAGATCGCACATCTCTATTAGATCCTGCTGCTAAAAGGTTAGATTAAGTAATCAGTAGGCAGATGGAATCATGCATGTAGTACTACTGTAGTAGTGCAATTACTATGATTAATTTTCAGGAGCAGGCTCATCAAGAGCTATTGCAAACTGCCTTAAAAAACTTGCTGGATTGTGTGGAGGAAGCACGGCACACCCCCACTGGTACTCCCACTCAGCCAAGACTTATAAGAACAGGTTCTAATGGACCTACTGGTGCCTTACATACAGGAAACAATGCAATTTGTGGAATGTCAAGTGTTTCTGCTGAAAAAAATACAAATAAGCCTTCACCAACTGTCAACAATGAAATGCAAAGGTTAGCTCTTAATGTTAATGGAATAATTTAGCAAAGCATGAAATTTCTTCATCATTTACTCACCCACATGTTTTTCCAAACTTGTATGACTTTCTTCGGTGGAACACCAAATAAGATATATTTAAGATTATTTTTAAAAATCTTTTGGTCACCATCTACATTAACTACATGAACAAAAAAAGTTGAGACCATTCAGCTAAATACTTTATTTTTTTGTTTTGCAGAAGAAAGACTGACATGAGTAAATAATTAGTGAATTTTCATTTTTGGCTGAACGCTTTAATGCTAAAAAACAGGGGTCTCCAACCATGCTCCTGGAAAGCGACTGTCCAGCAGAGTTCAGCTCCACTTCTAATCAAACACACCTGTACCAATGAATCAAGTGGTCCTGGGTTACTTGAAAATGACAGACAGGTGTGTTGGAACTAAAGTATGTATGAAGGTAGCTGTCCAGGCACAGGGTTGGGGATCCCTTCTATAAACATACATTTAGTAAAAAGGTTGTATTGTTTATGTTTTTTTGCTTATCTCA
>NW_015658883.1:774-941 GCF_001515625.1 Sinocyclocheilus rhinocerous | reverse complement strand
TCCACTTGCTCTTAAAATCCCAAATACTTAAAATGAATAAATTAGCCTGTGTAACATATAATACTTTAATAATTTACTTAAGAAATACAGTCCTTTATTTATAAAAAATAAATATTTTCTGTGAAATTCAGTAATTAAGTTAATTCTGTAAAAGTAGTTATACCATT
>NW_015658883.1:0-624 GCF_001515625.1 Sinocyclocheilus rhinocerous | reverse complement strand
GGTTTTAATGTAAACTATAATGGTGTCTATGTGATGGATTCTAGTGGTGGGATGTAATCTGGTAGATGGCAACCAATAGAACAACAGTAATTCCTATTGGAATAATGCCCAAAACAAAAAGGAATTTTGTAATGGTTTAATGGAAACTTTGTGGCAAAAATGGAAAAAAATTTCTGTGATAGTTTCGATTGTTTTTTTTCAGCAGGGTAATGATACTCATACTGTGCTGCACATTATTGGCAATATTGAGCTGAAGCTTGACTTTGCAAATTTAAAATCGCGAGTTACGTGATCCAAGCTGCCCAAAACATGAGAATTCTTTATTTTAAGCTTTAAGCTAATGCATTAGCGTAATGGCTTGCCCTGTCAGGCGCTTTGACAGATGATCAGCGTCCTCAGTGCAAAAACTTTCAGTTTACGGTCATATGTATATGTATCCTTACGTATAAATGTCACAAATTCACGCGAGCACTTCCATTTTTGCACAAAGGTCCGTCCTGACAGTCTGTGTTAAGTTTTAATCTTTACTGAATGAGCGCCGGCGCGTGCACGTGCGTCAGAAAGATGGAAAAGAGTGAAAATTAATAATCAGCGCAAAAACATTCATTGTGCTGAAATATCTGT
>NW_015658882.1:0-506 GCF_001515625.1 Sinocyclocheilus rhinocerous | reverse complement strand
TTTCTAAAGTGTTTTTGAAAAATCACATACCCTGCCTTTAACAAATGCACTGAGCAGCGCTGTCATCGGAAATCACCCTCAACAGATGAAAGACAGTACTACAAAGATAATGCTTTCCTCAGCGGACATTGAAACTAATCTTTTATTTTTAACATTAGATTGAGCTGAAGAATGAATGCTGTATCAGATGCAGGTAATCGCACTCGCTCAGTCCATCTCTCACAATACTCTACATAACACAGTGAGCTTTTAATTAAGTAATACAATAAGTTTTTAATGAAGCAACTCAACGTTCCTTCGTTACTAGTTCTAAAGTGACGTTTTCAAATTAGTAACGGAGGCTTCAGCTCAACTGTTAAACTGTCAAACTGAGATTTGAATATGTGGCGGAAGGAAGTAGTTCCGCACAAAAATGTTTTTAAAGACACTCCGTTGTTGTTTTTCATATATATTTACACTCATGCCGTCGAACTGTTGTATAAACGCAATATCACTCGAGTACGAGA
>NW_015658881.1:0-2123 GCF_001515625.1 Sinocyclocheilus rhinocerous | reverse complement strand
TTTATTAGAGGAATATAAAATGTAAACAACACGTTGACTTGACTAATTTAACTTGGACTTGACTAGAAAATAAACAAACATGAACACAGAAGATTCACCAACAGTGGTGCAGAAACAATATACACAACAAGGAACCATGGCAAACTTGAGGGCTTAAATACACAGAGACTAATTGCTGGAGAATCACAAGACAAACCAGGAACTATACTGTGAACATGAATACAAAATAAAAGACAAACACATGAACAAAACCCATACCAACATTAAAAGTTCCTGAAAATTTTGAGAATTTTAGATATGCTATTTTCACAATGCATCAATATTACATTTGCAGCATAACAGTATAACACCTTTAATACTGCACTTAGACTGGTGTAGGCAAACTGAAGAAAAGTAATGAAAATAAAAAAAGAGAATTCCAACCGGATATTTTAACAAAGATATAACAGGGTTAATCTCAAAATATCTAAGCATGGTGTATATTTAATTCAGTTCTGTGATTTTGTGTCATTCCTGCTTTACTGTTGTGTATTCATAGATCTTGTGAATAGATACTCAGTTAAGAATTGTACCATTTTCTTTGAAATGTGCACAAAACATAAAGGTGTTCTGCAATAAAAGCTTCCTCAGTTTGGAACCAGTGAATATAACAGACAAAGCTACATATTCTGACATTTCTTTGTGTTATACAGAAGATAAACAATGAAGATTTCTCTCAGCTGTCCAACCTTAAAATTCTATATAATACACAAGTGTAGAATGGGCCGTCAGTGGTTTGGTGGCTTTGCAGAAGTTAAATCTGGCCTACAACAAACTGACAAATATTTTTAGGAGGCATCTTTCATCTTTAAGAACCTGGTAAACCTCATTAAGGTGCAATGTGTAAATAAAACTTTCCCCAGAGGGTTTTCACAGATCTCCTAAAAACTTTTAACTCATCTTAGGCCCGTCAGAGACTACATTATATGGGAAACGGAAAAGGGAAAGCTTTGATTAAGAATGTCTGTCTTCTTTGAAAATTCATGGCTTGTAGTGGAACAACATTACATCCATACTGAAAAAAACAGGATGCAGTTCTGCACACATTTACTGTTCAAGTTTAAGTTCAAGTGAGCTTTGTGAGCTGTTCTTTGAAAATTCATGGCTTGTAGTGGAACAACATTACATCCATACTGAAAAAAAAAACAGGATGCAGTTCTGCACACATTTACTGTTCAAGTTTAAGTTCAAGTGAGCTTTGTGAGCTTTATTGTCATTCCGCTATATGTAGACTTACAAAGGAACAAAATGTCATGCTTTACAGGATGACACTGACAGTGCTACATATTTAAATATATATAAACAAACATATGAAACATAAAAAATATAGACATATAAACCTACACATAGCTAACCTATTGAAAGAATAGACTGAGATTGATCTCTCCATTATCAGTCTATACAATGTCCCTGTTTTCATAATCAACCTACCAGAAAAAATTTTAAAACAGTATCTCAGGAAATCTTAGTGTAAACAGTTAAGCAGTTTCAGCATTACAGTGACACTTTAGGACAAATTGACACTAAATAGACAAAAGACAAAGATAGGATGTGCAAACATTCAACAGATGATACAAACAAATATACACAAATAGGCCTATATACACAATATATAGCCTAATTATGGCTGAATAAAATTAGCTTCAATGTACATTTTAGTGATATGTATGTGCATACTTAAGAAATAGCATTCCAGTTAAGGGGCATCATACTTCATTCAGTAAAAATGTTTAACTTACCAAGAGTAAATAACAGAGAACAGAAACGACCCTCAGCTGACTTCTTTAGTGCACAATAATTATTTTTCACTAGATGGCACCACATAGGAACTTTTGTAATAGGCTACTGTTTTAGTAAGATCACATTTTACTTGCTTTTCAAACATAAGATATATCAACAAAGTCACTAGTCAATTTTTCATATAGAGCTATTAACCACTGCTAGTAATGTTAATTAAAAAAATATATATCTTTTTAATTATTTATCCTTGTCAGCAAGAGTTCGTGAGAGCTCCAGCACCCCAAAACAAACCAACAAAACCCAGAAAAAATATGGAAAAGATATGAAGCACGCTTCCTGTGAAC
>NW_015658880.1:0-951 GCF_001515625.1 Sinocyclocheilus rhinocerous | reverse complement strand
GTCACTTTGGATAAAAGCGTCTGCTAAATGTCTAAATGTAAATGAAACCGTTCAGAAGCCTCAAAGTGCACAGCCCTCCAAAGAAAAGGCAAACATGTGTTTTCAAAACCAGTGTGGACTCTCCTACTTTGCCTCCACGACATCTTCAAGTTGCACAGTCAGAGTTAAACAGTTACCTGTTGACCCCTGCGTTTGACAGAGAGGATGATCCCTTGGACTGGTGGAAGATACACAAGATCAACTTTCTATGACTGTGCAAGAAAGCCCCCAAGTATCTTCGGGCCTGTTTACACCTACCTCGTCACTTCATGCGTTTTCTCTGATTCGGACAGCTATGTGATTTGTTCAAATGGTTCCTTTTATGCTTGTCTCCACAAAATGGATATAAATCCCATCTTCAAAAAGATACTTTAGTTTTACAACTTTTAATGAAGATGATTGTGTGTTGAGTGTCTGCAGCTTACTCTCGGTTTCATTTGTGGCAGTTTGCAGAAGAGATAGTCAGCTAATTCATGCATTAGCGCTGTCATATATCTGACTATAACATGTCATATAGCCTATAAAACACTCAGGTTTATTTTAGGGCTGAAACGATTCCTCGAATACCTTGAGTAACTCGAATACAAAAAATCATCGAGGCTTCGTTTAGTCCATTTACTGTAACTACACACGGAACACCGTGTTTCCCCACGGACCATTATTACTGATACACAACCCGATAAACGCTGGACCAGACCATAGACTGTATAAAAACAGGGACCAGACTTTAAAAAAAAAGTGCTGGACATATTTAAAACCGTAAATCAATATGGTGGCTAGTTATAATGTCCCTGGACATATTTAAGACCGTAAATCAATATGGTGGCTAGTTATAAAGTCCCTACGTTAGCTATGTTTTGTGAAAGTCTAAACGCCATTGTGCATAAAAATACCACAGAAAGAAAGTTAGTC
>NW_015658879.1:0-569 GCF_001515625.1 Sinocyclocheilus rhinocerous | reverse complement strand
ATTAAAATAACAAATAATCAGAACAGAACAAAAACTAGACAAAAGTTAATCCAAAACACAGGGAACCGAAAACAGGATGTAACCTCGAACAATACTGTGCAGCAAAGACAAACCGAGTGAGCATGGTATAAATAGTGATGGGATGATGAGTAAATTACTAACAGGTGATCATGATCAGAACAGAACGACAAGGCAAAGGACTATGGGAAACGGAGTTCAAAACATGTAACAAAGAAACAGGAAGAGCGCCCTCAAGTGGCCAGTCCAGGGCACCACAACCAGACACTGTGACATTACCCCCCCTCTACGGAGCGGATACCAGACGCTCACACTGTGACAATATGGGGTTTCTTTCTTGCATTGATTGAGAAAATGGTATAAAGAGATTAAGTATAATGTCAAATATGCTTTGTCTCCTTAAGAGTGTATGTAAAGTCTAAGATGTCTCGGTGTGTCTAAACCCTAAATATGTATATATTTTATTTATTTATTTATTTTTTGAGGGGTGGGTCAATTGTTAAATATCATTTTCATATCATACTGTCATATCGCTGACTGTCATTGTTAAG
>NW_015658878.1:376-562 GCF_001515625.1 Sinocyclocheilus rhinocerous | reverse complement strand
CTCTGCAGGACTGCGGCTCTCTAGGACCGAACTTGCCTAACCCTGGCCTACCCTATAGCATGGTGTATTTTCATTTGTTTTGTTAATAACAGTTTTATGTTTTCAATATACGCTAAAGTGTGTTTGACGTTGTTGCATTCAAGCAATTGACGCCTAACTGCCGCTAATTCAAAAGTGAAAGTAAAA
>NW_015658878.1:0-200 GCF_001515625.1 Sinocyclocheilus rhinocerous | reverse complement strand
GTGCCGCTTTTATAAGCTATTTAAAAGCGAAGGAAAGCAAGGAAAAGAGGAAACGCCCCCGCGGTGATACCGGTATTACCGGTGTTGTCACACGTCGATTAACCGGTGGGAAAATTCCCTCACCGTCACAACCCTACCCTCGAGTCAAAAAGTTTTCCCACCCCTGACTTTGCCCTGAAAGAGCAGATAGCATTTAAACC
>NW_015658877.1:297-546 GCF_001515625.1 Sinocyclocheilus rhinocerous | reverse complement strand
AGTTGCTGGATATTGGCAGGAACTGGAACACGCTGTCGTATATGTGACTGTGTGTGTGTTGGAGTAATTCAGATGGAGATCAGGTGGATGGTAACTCAAGGATGCTTTATTGGGCCTGACAGACAAAACTGGGACAAACACGACCAAAAGGCTGGTTAGAATATATTGCATCGATGTTGCATGAGAAGTCTTAAATAAATGAAATAATAGAGACTCTGCTGCTGACATTTTCTCTAAAGTGCACGTGAC
>NW_015658877.1:0-235 GCF_001515625.1 Sinocyclocheilus rhinocerous | reverse complement strand
AGTGGGCAAAAACCTCAAAATAAAGCACACATTAAATAAAACAAAACACTAATACAGTCAATTCACATTAACACAGAGAAACTGTAAACTTAAGTGACCAATATTTTACATATTTTGTATAAAAGACAGAACGGGAAGAATGCAGCCCTAAAATGGCGCTGTTATCAGGTTCTTGCACACAACTGGATGGCTCATTTGGCTCAGTAATGGGTAAACTCTCTGTACTCTTAACAGG
>NW_015658876.1:0-519 GCF_001515625.1 Sinocyclocheilus rhinocerous | reverse complement strand
GAGCTAACAGGTGAACTAATGCCAGAGAGCTTGAGCGTGATACGGACAAGGGCTCTCTGCCAGATCTTTAGTGTTGTTTAGTGTTTAGTGACTTTAGTGTTGTTAGGCCCTAATTCCAGGCAGGCAGGGCTAATGGAGAGCGCCTGCAGGTCCCCTATTCACTTTACTGATGCCAGTGCTAGAAGCAGAGCAGTCTTCAGCGATAGCGACCGAATGTTGGCAGACTGTAGCGGCTCGAAAGCGGGGCCCTTCAGGGCCCTCAGCACAGTGGGCAGATCCCATGAAGGGACGGTAGGGGGACGAGGCGGATTCAGCCTCCTGGCACCCCTTAGGAAGCGGATAACCGCGCTGTTTCTGCCCACCGATTGGCCCCCAATAGGGGCATGAGAGGCCGCTATAGCCGCCACATAGACTTTGAGCGTGGATGGGGAGCATCCCTTATCCAGCAGTTCTTGCAGAAATGACAATACCTCTGGAGAACCTTGTGTTTTTGTTCCCTTACTCGCCTGATTACCTGTG
>NW_015658875.1:811-1512 GCF_001515625.1 Sinocyclocheilus rhinocerous | reverse complement strand
ACCTCAGGAATTTCTAAATAAAAATCATTATTGTCCCTGCAGGAAAAACATGCAGAGGAACAAACAAGTGGCAATGGGCCGCAAGAAATTCAACATGGACCCCAAAAAGGTGATTAAGCAGACTATTAAAGCATATTCACTGCATGATTTCTGTATCATTTGTCTTTATTTTAGAGGCTAAACACCTTGAATATATGTGTGTTTGTAGGGGATCCAGTTCCTCATTGAAAATGACCTTCTGAAGAACACCAGTGAAGACATCGCACGCTTCCTCTACAAGGGTGAAGGTCTTAACAAGACTGCAATAGGAGACTACCTGGGAGAGAGGTGAGTGTGTGGTTATTAGTGCATGTCCATTGGGTCAGATAAAGCACCGTTCACACTGAGGCCTACTAAATAGAAAATAAAAAGAAACAGAAACCAGTAGTTAAAGGGTTACTCCACCCCAAAGTGAACATTTTGTCATTAATCACTTACATCCATGTTGTTCGGGTTACTCCACCCCAAAATGAACATTTTGTCATTAATCACTTACATCCATGTCGTTCCAAACCCGTAAAAGCTTCGTTCGTGTTCGGAACACAATTTAAGATATTTTGGATGAAAACCGGGAGGCTTGTGACTGTCACATTGACTGCCAAGTAAATAACACTGTCAAGGCCCAGAAAAGTATGAAAGACATCGTCAAAATAGTCCATCTG
>NW_015658875.1:0-677 GCF_001515625.1 Sinocyclocheilus rhinocerous | reverse complement strand
GGATACGCTGTTTTTGTTCAAATCAAAGCGTAAATAAACAAAGAAAACGTATCCATGTGGTGCGGCTGACACAGACAAGTAGAACAGTATACGTAGTTTACGTTCAGTGGATACTCTCCAAAATGGCGCTACGGCGGAGGAGACGAATTGTTGAATAAAGTCGTTATTTTTGTTTTCTTTGCGTACAAAAAGTATTCTCGTCGCTTCATGGAGGTAAGTGATCAATGACAAAATGTTCATTTTGGGGAGGAGTAACCCTTTAAAGTGATATTATTATTATTGTATTGCACCAACAAGTGCAGTTAGGAATAATGTTGCATATTTTGTTTCACTGAAATGCAGTTTGACCAATGCAAGTCATTTTTTTCAGAGATTAGGCTTCTAAGAGGTACAAGTAGCTGCGGTCTATCCATCTTTGTTTCTTTAAGATGCTGAAATTAGCGAAATTTCACTGGCTAAAATGTCCTTTGTGTCCACTGTCAGTAGTGTAGTGATGCACACAAAGCACCGCTCACACACAAGTCAGCTTCATCCCAAACTGCATTCTGTTGGTCAGTGCGAAGAGTTCATGGTGAAAAATCTGTGTGGGGAAATGTTTTCTTCCTACGCAAAAGTACCAGACAGATTCCTATTGAAAATGCAATGCAAAATTTTGCCGTTCAATGGTAAGTGTGACC
>NW_015658874.1:0-920 GCF_001515625.1 Sinocyclocheilus rhinocerous | reverse complement strand
GTTGTGGTGTCAGACAGAGTTGTGGTTGATGCATCAGTGGTTGACTTCAGAGGGGTGGTTGTGGAATCCAAAGTTGTTGTTGCATCAATAGCTTTTGTGGTGTCAGACAGAGTTGTAGTTGTTGCTTCAGATATTGTTGCTGCTGGTGCCACAGTTGAGGGTGTTGGAAAGGTGGTTGTGGTAGCCAAAGATGTTGTTGCATCAGTAGTTGTTGTGGTGTCAGGCAGAGTTGTGGTTGCTGAATCAGTTGTTGACGTTGGTGCTATAGATGAGGATTTTGGAGGGGTGGTTGAGGAAGTCAAAATTGTTGCATCAGTAGTTGTTGTGGTGTCAGGTATAGTTGTGGTTGCTGCATCAGTTGTTGACATTTGTGCTGTAGTTGAGGATTTTGGAGGGGTCGTTGTAGAAGCCAAAATTGTTGCATCAGTAGTTGTTGTGGTGTCAGACAGAGTTGTGGTTGATGAATCAGTGGTTGACTTTAGAGGGGTGGTTGTGGAATCCAAAGTTTTTGTTGCATCAGTAGTTTTTGTGGTGTCATGCAGAGTTGTGGTTGATTCATCAGCTATTGTTGACGTTGGTGCAACAGTGTTTGTGGAAGTCAAAATTGTATCATCAGTAGTTTTTGTGGTGTCAGACAGAGTTGTGGTTGCTGCATCAGTTGTTAAAATTGGTGCAATACTTGAGGATATTGAAATAGTTTTTGTGAAAGCTAAAGTTGTAGTTGCATCAATAGTTGTTGTGCTGCCAGGTATAGTTGTGGTTGCTGCATCAGTTGTTGACGTTGGTGCTATAGTTGAGGATTTTGGAGTGGTGGTTGAGGAAGTCAAAATTGTTGCATCAGTAGGTGTTGTGGTGTCAGACAGAGTTGTGGTTGATGCATCAATGGTTGACATTAGAGGGGTGGTTGTGGAATCCAAAGT
>NW_015658873.1:0-555 GCF_001515625.1 Sinocyclocheilus rhinocerous | reverse complement strand
TATCTGAAACCGTCCAAAAATGGCTGGGTCGTCTGGGACGCAAAGCCAGCTTTTTCCACCTTTTGACCACAAGCTGTCATTAGTGTGCACCTTCTTGAAACCTTCTTTCACCATCTTGAAAAGCTTCCAGTAATACACAAGATGTCGTTAGTGTGCTAGTCTTGAAAAGCTTCGAGTAATTAACCTTTTTAGATACAGTTGAGGGGAATGCCTCGGTGCTTCACAAAGCTTAATTTTTCCATCACTAAAAATTATCGTACAAATACGATAATTATCGTACGTCTGGCAACACTGCATTGTACCAATAGACACGTTTATTATTACTAAATTAGTTAAGCTAATTTTGCAGTTATGTGCTATTCACTTTCACACTGTTGCTAAAGATATTTACTTTGCACGCTCTTCATATTACAGACCTAAAAAGACGACAGAAAATTTACTCACGATTGCTGTCCTGCGGCAAAACACGAGGGCAGTTGCCTTTTAGATCAATCCTGAGTGAGCGCGCCATGGGCGTGTCAGTAAATGGTGAAATATTTCCATAAATGAATTGAT
>NW_015658872.1:0-550 GCF_001515625.1 Sinocyclocheilus rhinocerous | reverse complement strand
AGCCAGCATCAGTCTGACGCAGAAGCAGCATGCAATGATGTTGTTTTTTTTTGTTTTTTTGCACGAGACCAAATGGCAGAAGGCAGTGTTGTTTTTTTTGCACGAGAGGAAATGGCGGAAGGCAGTGACAGTGCTCGGGAGATTTTTCAGCCATCTAAGAGGACCAAATCGGTGGTCTGGTCGTATTTTGGTTTTTACAAGAGTCCTGAAGGCAATTTAATCGAGTACGGTCACCCTGTCTGCTGATCTTGCAAGAAGAAAGTTGCTGCAAAAGGGGGAAACGCATCAAATTTGCTCTGTCATCTTCGTGACCACCCCCCACTGTTATATAGCGAATGCAAGGTAACTTTTACCTCAATACCAAAACTAACTGGGCAAATAATTGGACAAAAAATATTGATTAGAGATGAAATATTTCGTTATCTCACTTGTAATTAACGCAAAGCTTCCGCGAAGAAAAGTTTGCAGCAAGTGGTTTTGAGCCAAGACGAACCAACGTTCAAAATATAAGGTTGACATTTAAGGGATAATGTATTGTATATTCATAGTT
>NW_015658871.1:0-2046 GCF_001515625.1 Sinocyclocheilus rhinocerous | reverse complement strand
GAATACCTACCTCTAGTGTTGCATACCGGTCACTGCACCTAAATATTACCTGTAGGGTCCTGCTTAAAGGGATGTAGTAGTCAGCTTAAGATGCCTGTCAGTTAATACAAACAATTGTCCAACCGCATGGCGGTAGGTTGCTTTGTGAGAGTGGAAACTCTAAATGAAAATAAATGGATTATACTTACCTGAAGCGTGTTGACTGGATGGATACTGGCTGGCACAGATGGCCAATACCATTCCTCAATAATTGTAATGTTTTCTAAACTTGCGTTCTGTTTATTTCTTTCTCTTACAGGCTACATCAAAAATAAATTCAATGTTGAAGCAAATGTAATTAAGAAGGCCATCTCCCAGAAATGCACAGACGAATGCAAGTTGGCAAAACGGCACCACAGTGATTGTGTGTGAGTGTATGTACACCAGACTGATTTGTTCGGGAATGTTGTATTTCCCAGTTACTGCTTTATAGTTATTGTGTGGTTTGTTTGTGAAAGCCTGTAATGAATATAATATTAAAATTATAAAATTCAAGTTATGAAAGAAGACTAAATTAAATAAAATACTAATGAAAATAAAACAATAGAACATGCATTTTTTTATTTGTCTTTTATTTCATCAATCTTATCAGTGCCTTGGAAATTTGTGCACTAATGCTGTGTGCACAAATCACATCTAAAGTTTATAATGTGACTGCAGGTTGTGCAACATGTATTGAACAATGAAAAGTGTCTACATCAAGGTGAGTTTAAATAAACTGTAAGACACAATCCAAAACTCCTATTGGTTAGTAAAAGATAGTGGAAAAGTGCATCTTTACGGTTCTTAAAAAAATCTTTAAAGATTCTTTAAGATTTAAAAAAAATAAATACAAATTCCCATATAGACCTGAATAGGGAACCAATTGGATCCCATTGAAATCCTGTAGAAATTACCCTACAGGATATTTATGTATCGTCTTATAAAACAGTTCCTACAGAATCCTATAGGAATCCGATAAGAATCTTATAGGACAAGAAATATCCTATAAGACAATTCCTAATGGAATCCGATAAGAATCTTATAGTATAAGACATAAACATCCTATAAGACAATTCTTAACAGAATCCTATAGAAATGGTTCCAAAATATAATAAAATTCCAATTAGAATCCTGTACAATTTTCTTATTGGAACAGTTAATGCAAAAATTCTGTAATCAAACTCTAAACAGCAATATTGGAGATGCTGTTAATTGCCCCTCGTTAGGGTATCAGGTGTCCTTCACGCTTATTGCAGGCAGCATCTGAAGAGTGGTTTACTCCTCAGACCTTTTATACTACTTTTTGGGTAATTCCAATTATATATCAATGTCTGTAACTAATGACGGATGTCCTTCATCTGTCTCTTACATTGCTGTCTGCATCTAGCACTCTTCCTCTTCTTCATCGTAGTCTTCGTTTGGCTCACCTCCGCTTGATGTTGAAACATGCTCTCTTCACCCCTGTGTACCCTCGTTTAACTTTGTGGTTGATTGCATAGCATCAGACTCATAAGCCTAATCTCACAACCGTTGCTTATTCATCCTAACAAAGCAAATGTTGCAAGTTCAAGCATACTTGCATCAAGGCATATGGAATTAACCTAAAAACTAGCAAATAAAATATTGAAACAATAGCAATATCCATATCGGATCAACGTTGATATTTTGATGTTGTTTCACCGTCATACCTTTCAACATGGGTTAATATGCCACTGTACGTTCTATTAGAACCTAGTTTGCATTTAGATCAACACTTACATTCATAAAGTTTAAAAATCAAATGACTGGCAGCAATGGCTTTACAATCAACTTCAATAAACTACCACATGCTCAATTTTGTAAAACGGTTTTATTTTGGAAACACTCTGTAAAACAAATAAAAATAACCCCAAACTTTAGCTTGCAGTGTTTGGATGTATTGTTAAAAACCATGTAGAAGAACAATCCAAATACAAAAGACAAAAAAAAAAAAAAATTTTCTAAGATAACATGCATATTTTGCACTGCACTTGCAAGAGAAACCCT
>NW_015658870.1:0-917 GCF_001515625.1 Sinocyclocheilus rhinocerous | reverse complement strand
GTGTGCAAAGCTACATCTGTCTGCAAGATCTTTTTAAGACCTGCAGAAATGAATTTAAAAATAAAAATTAATTCCATTAAATTGTAAAATGACTATAAAAAAAACATGATTTACAGTTGAGATACAGGTTTTTACAAAAAACTAAATATATAAATTGATAAACTCTTTAAACCATTTTTTTTTACAAAAATAGAAAGAAAAAAAAACTATTGTGGTTGTCCAATGATGAGTTAATATTCAAAAACATTTTTTGTTATGCTGGTAGAAAATCTCTTCACATCTCGTTAGCAATCACTATGTGAAGTGGCCTAAATTTATTTATATGTATTTATATTGTCTATGGAAGGCGTAGGACCAATCAAAATGTTCGGTCCGAATATTACGATAGGCTGTCCAGCCTGCCTGTCAAAATATGTATTTGCATACCTCTGCACACCCTGTTTCTGCAGACATGATACGTCATCAGCGCGTTCCAGCGAGAATGAAAGGCGCTATTATTGTAACATTATGCGCTTTGTACTGTAATGTTTTCTCACGGCGAATGACACATGATGTAATTTGACAGCGTTGCATTCAATCATCCACCAACGCAGTCTCTCATCGTGTCGCAGGTTAGTCTCTGTTCTGCCTGAGGGGCCGTTTACACGACAACGTTTTCAGACAAAAACGGGAAACTCTTTATGCGTTTTGCCTGTTCGTTTACCAACCAACGGCGTTTTGGGGACTGGAAACGCATATTCTTGAAAACGGGTTTCAAAGTGCAAGTTTTTGAAAACGCCACCGTTGTCGTTTCCGTGTAAACACCCAAAACGGGAATCTTTGAAAACGGTGACGTCATGCGCGCGTGCGTAGTACGTGTTAGGTATGTAGATATGCGCAGTACGTGTCGATTTTAAAGGCAAGCGCGAACAGACATA
>NW_015658869.1:0-1107 GCF_001515625.1 Sinocyclocheilus rhinocerous | reverse complement strand
TAAGGTACGTCAGGCGTTATGGTATAGCGTTCCCAAAGCGATGACATCATAGCAGCATCGAAGTGAGCCTATGAGAGGGAACATCTCGGTTACGTATGTAACCCTAGTTCCCTGAATAGGGAACGAGATGCTGCGATGAGGGCCGTCCGTACCTTGATAGCGCTTCCTTCGTCATATATGGAAATCTGATGAAATAGCGCGCGGCACGCTAATATAGCATATGTTACGTATGCGTGAGGGGCGGTGCTAGGCACTATTTGGCCAATGAATTGGCGTGATGGTATAAGGGCTTCAGACATTCGTCACACCATGGGTGTTCCCAAAGCGATGACGTCATCGCAGCATCTCGTTCCCTATTCAGGGAACTAGGGTTACATACGTAACCGAGATGTTTTTTGGTGTCCTGTCACTGGAAATGTCCCCGTTTTGGCGAATTCAAACTGAATATTGTTCATGAGTCCAACATCTAGCCACGCAAGAAAACATGCAATCTACCCGAGGAAAGACGTGATCAAAAAGTCAAGTCATCTTTAGTTAATGTTGTTAAGTGCCATTGTTTAAAAAATGCTTTATTGACTGACATTTCATAGACATTCAGTTTTCTAAATATTTCACATTTTATGCCATATGTGTGTATCTATCTGTAGCTTATCTTAAAAAAAAAAGAGGGGTTGGTGATATTTTAAATGTGTTGATGTTGCTATTATATACAGTAAGTTACTACACAAGTGGTACAATTTGCTCTAGCCAATGGTTTGTGTATATTGTGTGTGTCTTTTTTTTTTTTTGTATGACATTCCAATTCTGTTTTAGAATTAAAATGTATAGGTTAAGCAAAAGAAATGTTTATGTCCGAGAACCTTTTATACACATACATAACTTACCGAACACTGAAATGACATTCACTATGTGGTAAATTACAAATATTTTGAGTGTCCCTTATTTTCCTATAAAGAACCACGACTGTCCCTTATTTTCCTTTTCTGAAGTTGGCAACCCTAGTCACAACACATGATTTCCCTCACACATCTATACAACTATAACACATGGGTGAAAGTACAATCTGAGGTGAATAAATAATAATAATAATAATCTAAATAATTACAC
>NW_015658868.1:0-563 GCF_001515625.1 Sinocyclocheilus rhinocerous | reverse complement strand
AACGAGCTCTATTGATTCAAACACTTCAGAAGATTAAAAGCACAACTCTTTCTTCAGCCGAATCACAGACGCAGAGCGCACGCAGCCTTATGACGTCACATCACCAAACCAAAATAAAAGTCATGTTTGCTAAAGCATAGAATTTTACATTAGAATACGAATTTAAACGAGGCATAGGATGAACTGAATTAATTAATTAATTGCAGAGCGATCAAAAGCCCAAAGCTATGAATAACGTTGTGCTTTATATCTAGTCTTGTAAGCACAGTTGAGCTTTATATCTAGTCTTGTATCTGAATGTAAGGAACTGTGAAGTGCTTTCAATGCATGATTAACTTAAGAACATTTGGTCTTCAAATTACAGGACTGGAAAGAACTTCTGAATATTTAATTCTCAAATAATTTGTAGATCAAAATTTAATTTGTGGTTGCAGAGAGATATAACTATTTAAATTATTATCTGAAACTGAATCCTTGTGACAATGTGTCTATCTTATACAATCTCAGTTTTTCCTCAAAATCAAAAATCAAATGTCAGCTTTATTTGGTTAAAGTGGATTTCA
>NW_015658867.1:1642-2180 GCF_001515625.1 Sinocyclocheilus rhinocerous | reverse complement strand
TAGTGAAAGGTGCGTGTAACTGTGACTGAGTGGTCTGTTAAAGACGCAGTTGTATGACGTGAGAGCTTGTCCCTAAGCTTGCCTACTCTTCTACTACACACAAACTGCGCTGGGTTAAAAAGGGACAAACCCAGCTATTGGTTTTAACCCAGCTATTGGGTTGTTTTGACCCAGCGGTTGGGTTCAAAACTCATTAAACCCCGGCGCTGGAGTTATATTTAAACAAAGCTTGCCTACTCTTGTACTAAACTCAAAATGGTACCTTTTCACCTAAAGAGTACATTAAAGGCATAGTATAAGTAGCCACATTGGGACGCAGCATGGGTTATGGCACTTGATGCATGCACAAGCTGCTCTTTCACAACTTTGTCCTTGAGAATTAGGGTAAGGTCTAGTGACTCGATGCCATTGAGTTCTTTGTTGCTTATCAGGTGCCTTGTGGATTCCAAGGTTACGGCTTCCAGCTCCCGCTGCCTCGAACGAACCCAGGAAGACCAGATCCGGTTCCAGCTGGAGGCCTTCATGTTCCAGGCAGGAT
>NW_015658867.1:0-1551 GCF_001515625.1 Sinocyclocheilus rhinocerous | reverse complement strand
GCTTTGGTTTTGTGACCTCTTACCTGTCTCTTGCAGATCTACATAACGTGTATTGTGAAGGCCACTCTTGCTTCTGCACCCAGTGATGCTCTCCGCAAATCCTGTTCCTTTTCCAACGGGTATGTTCATGCTACTTAAGAACATGTTGAAGGTGCCGTGTCTGATTTTTCTTGTTGCAGGTGGCTTGCTGCTGATGGGAACCACCAGGCTTGTGGTTGCTGTGACTCAACTTGTGGAAATGCTGCTCCTTTTGGGGGTAGGTAGCTACTTTTAAGATTGCTTTTGACACTTCAAGTGCTCTACTTAACTTGGGTATTTGCTTACTAGGCATTCAGTGGGAAGGCAAGGCCTCACTCGGTCCTGTAATGGTTCAAGAGCGACAGAAGTCTGTAGCTGGTTTTCAGTAAATGGGAAAACTTGTAGCTGGTTTTCAGTAAATGGGAAAACTTGTAGCTGGTTTTCAGTAAATGGGAAAACTTGTAGCTGGTTTTCAGTAAATGGGAAAACTTGTAGCTGGTTTTCAGTAAATGGGAAAACTTGTAGCTGGTTTTCAATAAATGGAGAAATGTATTGTTTCGTGTGTTGTGTAGTTTAACCCATCGGATTTGAATGTGTTGTAATTTTTTTTTTTTTTTTTTTTGTCCTCAGGGTAATTAACTTTTATTTTTAAAGACAGACCTGTGAATATTGGCTGTGTTCGAAATGGCTTTACTGCCCAGTACAGTATTATTATTATTATTATTATTATTATTATTATTTAAGAATAGGGTGTGGAAACTATACAATAAGCAACAAATGTTTCAGAGTAGTATGCTTAAGTGTTATGTCAAACACTGAATATTAATTCAGCACAGCTGTCAATGTTGTTGGCTATTTGTTGCACAAATGTGCTAACCATTCTTTTTACAAAGGCTTGTTAAGGCTTCATAGTAGTAAACAATCCTATATTTCCCAATTGAACATTTCATAACTGATCTTTACATATTGGACAGAACTCAACACTGAGCTGTCTTTAATTGAATTTTTTTTTGTAGTTACATTAAAGGCACTAAAGGTTTTTTATTATACTCTAAAAAAATGCTGGGTTAAATATAACCCAGTGCTGGGTTAAAAAGGGAGAAACCCAGCTATTGGTTTTGACCCAGCGGTTGGGTTCAAAACGTATATTAAACCCCGGTGCTGGGGTTATATTTAAACCCAGTATTTTTAGTGTAAAATATCCAAAAACCACTAGAACAGTGTTATATATTTTGTGGACTTGATCCCAACTGTTTTGAATGTTTAAATCCAGAGAAATAAGCCATTTTAACTAGTGACACGGACTGTCCATAGTTTCATTGTGTCGCCTGCCAATGATGTCATAACCCCTTGATTTCCAGTTTTGTAGAAAACATGGAAACACCAAAGACGCTTTGTTTTAATAAACTGGTGACAACTGCACAGTAGCATTATAACAACTTTCAAATGTATCTAGTATGATAAAATGCTCCCCACATACGTACGACTGGAAGGAGCGGAAGCGGTCGACTGGCATAATAAAAGCTCTGCTGC
>NW_015658866.1:0-486 GCF_001515625.1 Sinocyclocheilus rhinocerous | reverse complement strand
CTCAGATAACCACATTATACTGCACTCTGGCTTGAGTAAAAAAAAGAAAAAGAAAAGAGCCTTCCATTCCTTCCCGATCTTCGTTTGGAGATCGAGGAGGTTTGGAAAAATCCATTCTCGTCCCGCATCCACAGATTCCAGCATACTAGTTATGCCAACATCGAGGGGATGCGTGAGAATGGTTATGAGAAGATGCCACCTGTTGAAGAGACGCTGGCCTGCTATCTCTCCATGGGGGAGACATCTTCTCTTAAGGCTCCCTCCCTTGGCAGCAGAGGCGCTTGCCTGCTATCTCTCCATCAGGGAGACATCTTCTCTTAAGGCTCCCTCCCTTGGCAGCAGGTCAGGCTGCAGTGTCGTTGCACACCATGGTGGTGCTTCAGGCTTTTCAGGCTGATCTGCTGAAAGACCTAAAAAAGGATAAAGGCAGGGTCTATCCCATGATGAGGTGGCTGAGTTGCGTCGCACCACGGATCTTGCTCTCCG
>NW_015658865.1:0-3918 GCF_001515625.1 Sinocyclocheilus rhinocerous | reverse complement strand
GTCAGAATAATCCGTGACTTAGAGACAGCCAAGCCTTTTGTACAAATACAATTCGATACAAATGTGAAAATAACAATTGTTTGTGTGTTATTAGTTTAGTCAGATTGTGTTTGTCTATAGTTGTGAGTTAAATAAGATCAGACCACATTTAATTAGTAATCAGTGCAGAAAACCAGATCAAAGTGTTGACAAACTTATTTTTGCCACTTTATGCCTTACTAGCATGTTATCACTAATTAAATTTATCTGCACCATTTCTATCTTTATTATTAAAGGGTCTTTGAATGACAGACATATTGCTAATGGGAGTGAACTGTATGCCATATTTACACCAAGTGAAAATTTAACAGAGTTACCACCAACACAAAGGCAGGCTGACATCAGAAATGAAGGACCGAATGTCATCCGCTGTCACATAATGTTACAGGTACTACTAATGTATGATAACTGTAATAAAAAATAGAAAATGTAAGAAAAACAACAACAAAAAACAGATTAGTTTCACATTTACATTTTTTTTTCATTAACAGTGTAATATATCATATTTAACCCTCCGGTGCTTTTCTGTCATTTTTTACGAAAACATTTTATGTTATGGTTTTTAGATTTTTATTTACTTCATTGGAATGGTATGAAACTTAATAAAGGTTTTGGCCCTTGCTATGTCATCACACAAATAAAAAAATAATTCCAATGAACAGTCATTGGAAATAAATGGGTAGTGAATTTAATCTGGTGGATATATTTGGTACTATGCCCAAATGGCATTTGATGGCTTTGATTGTCATGCAGTTTTAGAGTATAACATGTTTAGGAAAATATGTATTTCATATAAGATGCAAAAACAATGTTTAATTTTTTGGGATACAAGTTTCATCTGCCAAATGTCTTCTTTAAAAAAAGACCAAACTTAATTCTGTGCTCCAAAGCATTCATGATTTATGCCAGATTAAGCTGGAAATTTCATTTTCAGGTCTATGCTCAAAAATTGGTTAACAGTTAATAAATGGATCATAACTATTCCATAACTATAATTTTGTACCATAACATTTTTGTATGAAATATACATTTAAAATATAGTACATTCATTTAATTGAAAAGGGGGTAATTTTTGACCACCATGCAAGCAGCACCAGAGGGTTAAACAGAAGAATCTACTTATCCATTTCTGTCATTTAACACGCATTAACCTGATAGAAAATCTAATTATAAGCCAAGTCAAATGTTGATCTCAAAATCCTTTATATTTGTACAAATAGATGAACAACTTTCACCTCAGAAGGATGGTGCTGCTTGTGCATGAAAGTAATTTCATCCTTGTGACTCATTTTCAAATTAGTTAACAGTGTATCAAACTGTTACAAATCATCCTGTGTTACCACCATCCCAAATTTCCTCTATATCAATATAAGTCTTCTTGTTTTTCTTGTTCAATAGGGAGACTTTGAAATCAAAGTTGACTTTGAAAGTGATACACTGAGAGAAGTGACACTACGACTTTCTGTCGAAAGCAGTATACCAGCACCAATTCTTCACATCAGGTCACTGATACATAACATTATATATATATATATATATGTTTTTACTACTGATTTACTATATTGTTTTCCAGTACAGTGTTTTCCAAGACAACAAAGGTAAATTTCTATTATGTTCTTCTTTACACAGAAGTGAAGAGTATAATCATGTTGACAAACTAAGTAAACTTGGAATCACTGAGGATTCAGTTCTACAGTTCTCTCTGTCATCACTTGATATTGAGAAATCTAGTCCAGGTTTTTTCTTCCAAAATGATGCCAGACCCTCAGTGATGCAAACCCAGAAAGGCCTAAGTGTTTTTCTGTCAACGCTGTATGCCGTTGTATGTTAAAATACTATAATTTCTATGTAGTCAGGGTCTGATGCTTGCTGGTCTAGAACCTGGGTTGCCTATACAAAAGGGAAACACTTTAGGCTCAGCCACTAGAATGGGTGATTCTGAGTTACAGATTATTCATAAATGCAGCTTTATTCCATAAGAGTTTATTCAAAAAGTGCCAAAATCACAATAGGATGGCAGATCAAAAACACAGTCCAAAAGAAAAATAAATAAATAAAATTAGTCTAATAGTTCACCAAAACTGCAAGACAAAGAGAGAGACATAAAAGATAGAGACATACTGTAAATGAAAAGCCTCAAAAGACTGGAAACAAATAGGGCATATGACATTAGAATGAGAAGACACGGGTTACAATAGTGAATAAACAACAACAAAAGACACTCAAATCAGTCTCTCTGGCGCTGGTGCTATCTGGTGGTTAACATAGTGAATAGTCCCAGATACTGACATACAGGCTATTCTCTTGCAAGATATATTCAGTGATCATCTATTCTCTGGTATTGAAGCATTGCACATTCCCGGGGTTCCACTTTTCTGATTCCACTTTTCTAATATTCACAATGATAGGATGCCCAAACCATAGGATTATTCTGCTCAGAATAGTGGAGCCGATCAATGCACAACTCATGTAATTACCAAAACAATCCAATAGTATCCAGTTGTTTCATGACAGTAATTTTAGGCCAGCAGCGCCAAACTTTCAACTTTAAAACATATTGCTTTATTTTTCAGTGCAACTATCAATAGGATCGTCTATATTTTGTCCTATTCCTTAGAAACTTAGACACTGTGGAGAAGAATTTAAGAAAGTGGTCGCATATATTCGCAGACTAAGTGGATGCAATGCTTTGGCTCAAAGTTTATTCCAACTGATCTGTGGGAACTTGCATGTAACTAGAACCCAAAAGGTAGGCTATATATTGTGTAATATAAAGCATGCAAATTATTCACAGAATGGGGATGAGTTTTTAAAGGTATTTATGTTAGTACATTTCACACATTGTTATAAAATGAAATATTATCATTGCAATATTATTTATTAAAAATTTAAGTCCAAATATATATGTCTAAATATAACTCCATTATATTTTCATTTCAGATTGCAGTTGTTGAGGGACTTTACTTTCTTTTCCGAGAGTTGTTACCAGGTCTCGGTGAAAGATCAGGCCCAAAAGTCATTGAAGATGGTGATGTTTTTGAATATGCAAATATCTGCTGGGCTTACTTGATTGCTCAAGGACAGGTATGTTTGCAGATTTTTCCTGACACAGCACATCATAAATATACGGAGCCCGGGAAGTCACCTGTAGGAGAAAAAAAAACAATCCGTGGCGACGGTTTTGCAATCCGTCCCCTCAATTTATAAACCGTACTCACGAATTCTTAAACTGTTCTCTCGGTTTTTTGCAATCCGTCCCCTCAGTTTATGAACCGTACTCACGAATTCTTAAACTGTTCCCTCGGTTTAACAAATCGTGCCCACGGATTAATAACCCGTCCCCACGAATTTCCAATCCGTGCGCTCAGATTTTGTAAACCGTACCTTCGGATTTTGAATCCGTACCCACAAATTCATAATCCGTGCGCACGCTTTCGCAATCCGTTCCCTCGGGTTTGTAAACTGTATTTACGGATTCATGCAGTAAACTCCTAGATAGCCTACATGTTAACAAATCATATTGTATATTGTTTTATTGCATATTATTATGTGAAATAGGCCTACAGCAAATAGTCTTAAATTATTCTCTATCAGTTGTAACGGTACGAGGTGGAATACAACGATTTAATAAGAAAGATGTGCATCAAAATCTTTGTGATAATCTTAGCACTTGATTATTATTGTATAATAAACCTGGCATTGTGACTGACTTTGGAGTCATTTGTTCCTCTTTTGTAAGTCGTTTTGGATAAAAGCTTCTTCTAAATGCATATGTAACTTAAATGTATAATAATAATAATAATAATAATAATAGCTATTATTATTATTTAAATGTATAGGCTAAATAAATGAGTGCACTCAAGACAGTAAAATGTTTGT
>NW_015658864.1:0-582 GCF_001515625.1 Sinocyclocheilus rhinocerous | reverse complement strand
TCGAAGAACGAACTGATATGACATCATTTCGAACAAAATCAGGCCGAAACGTTTTGAGTTCGTTAAGGCAGTTCGAAACAGCGGACCAAAGCAAACTTTCTGGGGGGAGTTCGTTTTGGCTCCTACCTTTGAGCCAGCCTCCATTGGTCCATGGCGGTTACGCAATCGGTGGGTGTGTTCTGGAACTCCACCATCTTTGATGTGCGATTCGGTGGGTGTGTTCTGGAACTCCACCATCTTTGGCTGCGTTTACACTTGGCATTGGCTGCGTCCGAAACTGCCTACTCAATGAGTAGGTACTTAATTTCAATAAGTACTTACTTAACGAGCGCTAAAAGAGTAGGCACTCTACAGCCAAATCTCGTTAAGTATGAATGTGATCCGGACTTCATCCACCATGTTGACGTTATCATGTGATTTACGACGTTACAAGCGCAACAACTTAAAAGATATGAGAGGCAGGTTTAATTGATCTCTCTGTAAATATTTTGATGTTTATGAAATTTCCAAATTTTTTGGTCTTGTTGAAGAAACAGGTGCCCTTTTATTGTGATTGTAGTATAACCAATACATTTTGGGTTG
>NW_015658863.1:410-571 GCF_001515625.1 Sinocyclocheilus rhinocerous | reverse complement strand
GTGTGGAAACAACGTGAATGTACGGAAATGTCTGTGCCTGTGCAAAAATACAATGTGCGATCAGTGCGTCAAGAGCACTCATGCACGCATTATTATAACGGACTCACGTGTGCTTACTGTACTGTACGACTCCTGTACGCCACCGCAATCGTTTTTACATT
>NW_015658863.1:0-215 GCF_001515625.1 Sinocyclocheilus rhinocerous | reverse complement strand
GAGACAATCACAGAATATGACAGAGCTCGTGTTTAAAAGCGAAACACACTGGAATGAATAATTCACTTAAAACACAACGCGAGTCTCTGTTCTCTCTGCAATCTCTGATGTAATCAACCTGGTTTCCTTTATATTAGCGCTTTTTTGGACAGATTGTTTGAATGCATTCCCTTACTGGATCATTGGACTGAAAACTTCCCCGGAGTTTAGCAGCT
>NW_015658862.1:0-1806 GCF_001515625.1 Sinocyclocheilus rhinocerous | reverse complement strand
GTGTGTGTGTGTGTTTGTATGCATCTTTACAAAGTATATTTACTGTATAATGTAAAATGCAAGTGGATTACTATAATATGAAACATTACAGGAAGTATACTACAGTACAGTGTACAATGATAAAAAATGTACTAATAAAAACTGTTTTTTTTTTCTTTTCTGGGTGTGCGGATCATAGGCTGAAGTAGTTGTATTTCAAGCATAATGTTTAGAACTGACATCACTGTTAGAGACAGAGAAGGTCTGTGAGTATCTTGTGTGATCAAACCACTAATGATGCATTACATAGATGATAATGATTTCACTGGCCCGTGTCAGCCATTAAAGACCCATTAGAGGTCTAATTATCACACAATATTCATCCTCTTTATTTGAAAGAGGACGCTTCATACGAGTCATTATGGAGGTTTTTTGCCATCAGCTAACTCCATTTGAAACTAAACTCGAACAGAAAACAGTTAGTTTTTCAGAAATGTCATGTGGTGATCCCATTACTTCATGTTTCAACTTGATAATCTGCATGACATATCAAGGATTGCCTTTCACATACTGGACTTCCCCAAATAACTGTGAACATGAGTAAAACTTGTTTTTGAGTTCTCATCAGCAGATTGCACATATTCATTTAGAGATTTTTAGGTGCATCTCTGCTGTAGACATCATTTGCATGTTACAAGATCCACTAGAAGTTATTGTTAAAGAGAACTGATATGCATATTTTATCATCTCATTACATAAACATAGTAAATACAAGCAGAACCTTTTTCATGTTCATTAATCTGCCAGGTTTTTATTGAATACCTTGATCCAACATGCATTGTTTTTGCTGGGGGAAAAAATTGAGCTCATTGACTGATTTCAACTTTGGGCCTCTATAAAAAGACACAAATTAACCATCGCTCTCACAGTTTTGGAAATGTCATTTTCTGATTAAGAGAATCTTCAGAGATAGGCTACTCAGAAAATGGTTGTTTATATTCATAACAGGATTTCAAAAGAGAGTTTGCCTAAGTCAACAGTCAGCGGATAGCACACAAATGAAAGTAAACACCATAGTTTCTTGATCCAAGAGGCAAAAGCACAAAAACCTTAGCCAGCTTAGGATCTGCAGTTATCTCTTGCTGTGGTTAATGTCAGTGTACTGTATCCTCCATTAGGAAACCACTGAACAATAGAGTGATTTGGGGAGTCTCTAATCGTTTAGTAATTTCCAGGCCCGTGCTTGATTTCAAAATAATAAGGGTGGGTCTCGTGCCTGTACGTTCAGCAGTGTTAAAAATGTGTTTCACAGTCCCCTGATCACAGGACATGGGAAAACATTTCCTGCACTTCCTGCATATTGTATTGATGGTTTCTAAGCACTTAAAATACATCACACTATTGGCAATATACTGACATACAGATGTGACAAATCAGCAATAAACAAATCAGGATAGACAACCTCAAAAACATAGCTTTGTGGAAATTAAAACTACAGTGTATTGAAGTCTATATACAGTTTGGACAGTACAAAGGTAAATGCCTTTAAGTGTAACTGTCAATGTACCATTACACAATAAATTGTCATTGTTTCCTATATTGGGAAAGAGCAATGCATCACCAACCTTCCAGACATAATGTTGCATAATATGTTTTAAAAGCCTCCACGCTCGCAATGTGTAACAGTAATTAGTAGAGTAGAATGTTTAATTGAGAATATGAATAAATGTGGTAACACTTCAGTTTAGGGACCAGTTCTCACTATTATTAGCATCCATATTACTAGCAGATTGGCTGTTTATTAGCACTTATAAAGCACATATTAAT
>NW_015658861.1:179-505 GCF_001515625.1 Sinocyclocheilus rhinocerous | reverse complement strand
ACTCATACTAATATATTTAAAAAATCATCTTTACATTGCTGGTAGATTATAATTGCACAAATTAACACAATTTCTACATTTAAAAAAAATAAAAATAAAAATGAGAAGAGTTCTAAACTAATGTGCTGTCTTCACTGTATCTAACGCACACACACGCTCATTCACTCACACAGATCACTCTGCGGCCGCACTCAGACATTCAAGAACAAACTTTAATGCTGCCCCGCAATTTTATCAACTAAATAGCTTAATCGCTCAAGAGCTACATTATCTTTCTCAACAAGGAGCTGGTAACATCGTTGTTTCTAAAGGAATTAAAGCCACAG
>NW_015658861.1:0-166 GCF_001515625.1 Sinocyclocheilus rhinocerous | reverse complement strand
GTAACATCATTGTTTCTAAAGGAATTAAAGCCACAGCTTCACTGTTAATAGAGAAACGCGGCAAAACGGTGGTAATTTATACATACACAGCCCCTCTCTCTCTCTCTCTCTCTCTCTCTCGTGTGTAAATAAACACTTGATGAATTACACTTTTCTGAGAATAGAA
>NW_015658860.1:0-498 GCF_001515625.1 Sinocyclocheilus rhinocerous | reverse complement strand
GATGCAGATAGAATTAACTTTTATTACTGTCATTCATAATGTCTAGGTATAATTTGATAAATACAAAAAATATATATATTAGGGAGTGGAAATGGCTAATAAGCCTGTACTTCTCTGCAGCCATCTACTAGTGGTAATTTAATGTCTTTTTTTATTTTTAAATAAGTGTTTGCTTTCCTACATTATGAAACTTTTAGTTTTATGAACAAATAATGTCATCATCACATAAAAAATAACTTTCAAATTCGGTAATACTTAAAGCTTTGAAGTAGGCTTGCTGCGATAGATGGTGTTTTCGGTTATACCGGTGTTTAGCCGTAACACCGGTTACGTCATTTGCCTACCGCGGCACCGCCCCCCACCGTCGTTTTGATTTTTTTATAGTAACAAAAATCATTTAGCCTAGTTCAGTTAGAGCAGGGGTCTCCGACCTTTTTTACACCACGGACTTTTACGCTTCTGACTCACAGCCTGTAAGTAAGTTTTTTATATTTAAAT
>NW_015658859.1:0-998 GCF_001515625.1 Sinocyclocheilus rhinocerous | reverse complement strand
CAGGTGTTCCTGTATTTTACACAGAATTTACTACTTTATTAGTCTCGTTGGATTCTATAGGTACACTAGGCGGCAGAGGCTGAAAACACCGTGCGCTTCAGTAGGCCTATGTGTACTAAATGAAACCGCATGTCTGCACCATTAATTTCCATGAGGGGCGGACTGGGAAAAAAAATTCAGGCCGGGAAATCTCACACTCATACACCCACAACAATTTCTGAAACATGGACAACCCTATTTTTTGTATGGACCTCACATAAAAAAGGTTTAAATCCTTAGGTTGGGGATTCTCTCCTGAACTGCACCTTCACTTCCATTTTTCTTTTCAGTCTCTTTATTTTGCCCTGATATCTATTTCTCTCATGACTTTAATACTCAAGCTTTAACAAAACTATACTTTCTAAATTGCCTACATGTCAAAATTTTGTACATCACTACAATATCTTTATAATCCTAATACTAAACATGTTACATGAATCATGTTTTTCCCTTACAAAAATTAACCATGCTTTTATTATAGTAAAAGTACAGTAACCATGTTTTTTTTGTGTTTTTTTTGGCAAATGGATTACCATTTGTATTTATTTTTACTACAAATTCCATATTACCATTTGTATTTATTTTTACTACAAATGCCATGGTTAAACTATGGTTAGTGTTGCAAAAACCATGGTTAATTTGTGGTTACCATGGTTTAACAATAGTAACCATTGTCTTTGGATTTATAGTAAAAATCATCATTCATTTTCGTAAGGGTTGTGTTGTTGTTGTCTGCCCTAGCTCCCCCTAAACCTGTTATAAAATATGATTATTTGTCTGCTAAATTACTACTGTAACATTACAATAGATAATAATGGTCCTTTATACAGTATTTTGAGTGATTGATGAGCAATGGGCTGCTGCTGCTTAACTAAGTAAGCAAAGACAAAACTACAATAGCATATTTACAGATAAAACTGACCTGCACTTGAAACCCTGAACAGTAGTGTTGCTTCTCT
>NW_015658858.1:0-594 GCF_001515625.1 Sinocyclocheilus rhinocerous | reverse complement strand
AAAGTGGACAGTCTGAGAATGAAGAGTTGAGCACTTTAAGAAAAGTAGTGGAAGATTTGCATACTCAGGTAGCTGCTATGAAAATGTCTGTTGCCCAAAAGGAGAAGTGCGATAACACAGATAACTCAGAAGTTGCTAAGCTGCGACGACAAGTTGCTGAACTGCAAGCCCAGAGTGCTGCTCAACAGAGTTATAGAGACTACTCCCGTGAAACTGCTAGTCCCCGAGTTTTTCCGCCTCAGAATTTGTCTGAGACAGACACTGGTAGAGGTTATAGAAGGGCTCAATCAATAGCCAACCGGCCTCGCCCTGGATATTGTTTCCGATGCGGAGAGGACGGCCATTTGGCTGTTGCCTGCGATAATGCTGCTAACCCCCTAAAAGTTGAGGAAAAGCGGCGTAAGTGGAGAGAGCAACAGGCCCAGTGGGATTCTTTGCATGGGAATTTCTCTTTGCCTTTAAACTAAGGGAAGTTTCCGTAGCAGGGCATACGGAGACAAGGTGTAAAAGTAGCCACCCTAAATGTTATAGGCAAGTGCCTGTCATGAACAGTCAACATAAGTCATCTTTAAGGAGCCTCCCGAAGGGGTTAGT
>NW_015658857.1:0-1291 GCF_001515625.1 Sinocyclocheilus rhinocerous | reverse complement strand
TATAGTTCGCTGCTAGTAATGAAGGATGAAAGAAATGTTCCAGCTTCCGCCTCGGTGTACAAAGCTGAAGTGTGGCGTCATTTCGGTTTTTGTTACAGACCAGGCACAAAAGAGATTGAAAAAATTAATGCGGGTGTGTAAAATGTGCAATGCCAGCATCAAATATTCTATGAAAACACACGTCTGCGGCGCATTACGGCTCCACGGCCACCGGAGCTGATCGCGGCCACTCTAGTCTAGTGGTTGACCGATATTGGTTTTTTGACAGCCGATGCCGATGTCTTTGAAAGCAGGGTGGCCGATGGTTGATATAAAGCCGATATAATTTTATTTATTTTAATTAATGTTTAAGAAATTTGAAATTATTTGAAAATGGATTAAAAAGTAAATGTGTTAAATAAACGTACTTATACTTTAGATGACAAAGTATTTTTCACAAATAAATAAATATTTAATAAAATAATAAAAAAAGGAAGTAAATACTAATCAACAGAGCACTCAGTATTCTGGGAAGTTTGTGTGCATTGGGATTTGGGAATCATATTTTTTTCAAATAAAGCCAAGGTAACACTAATTTTACATACAGCACACAGTGGAAATGACCAAGGTAACACTCATTTTAGATACAGCACACAGTGGAAAAGACATGAATATGGCAGTGGGCAAATGCATAAAGCGCAGCATAATTTGAAATCACAAGTTTAAAGTTTGTCGATCGCGCATCTCCAGTGAAGCTAAACTCTCCTCCTGTCAGCATACAATTCTCACGGACTGACCGTCACTCAGAGAACACGTTCCTGATCATGCAGGATACAAATGCACACTTCACAAGATCTCACAATTGGATCCGACTAAGTTTGCAAGCTTTGTGAAATTAAATGTTCATTAGTCATTCAAAGATTTGTTTAAATTATATAAATGCGTATTTGCTGAATGCTGACGGCAAACAAGTAAAATGCGTATTTGCTGAATGCTGACGGCAAACGAGAAAGTATTATAATGTTTGCCTTTCTATTACTAATAATATAAAAGCAATCGTTAATACTTTTTGTATACATTTTAATTCCTTTGTTTAACTGTTCTATCTGATTATTAGACAGACTTCTATCCGTATTAGACAGAACTGTTAACGGCGAACAAGAGGGAGAATGTGAGCACTGTGTGCTCAGGCGCTGCCGCTGTCAGTGCCGTCAAAATAAAGGTCATGCCTCGAACGCATCGGCTAAACAGGAAAACTTATCGGCTAATGCCGATATTTAAAAAATGCCAAATATCGGTCGACCACTACTCT
>NW_015658856.1:219-539 GCF_001515625.1 Sinocyclocheilus rhinocerous | reverse complement strand
CTGTCCGGAATGGCATCTTTCAGCCAGGTTTCCGTGAAACACAGATCAGCAGAGTTAGAAAAATCCTTATTTGTCCGGGAGATCAGAAGGAGTTCGTCCGTTTTGTTGGGTAAAGAGCGGAGGTTCGCCAGATGAAGGCTATGCAACGGCGTTCTGAATCCGCGCTGTCTGAGCTTCACGAGCGCGCCGCCTCGCTTCCCCCGTCTGCGCGTCCTGAAGCGCTTGATCAGCGCCACAGCTCCCCCGACTACAATGTCCAGCAAAACATCAGAATAGTCGAAAACCGGTGAAATATCGGGTGGTGTGTACTTCCGAATGTC
>NW_015658856.1:0-206 GCF_001515625.1 Sinocyclocheilus rhinocerous | reverse complement strand
GTGGTTTGTACTTCCGAATGTCCAGCAATTCGTCTCTGGTGAAACTGATTGCAGGGATATAACTAAAGACAGGACAAACTAACAAAAACATAAAAACAACTGCGGAGCTCGCCACGGAGGCAGCCATCAGCGCCGGCGCCATCTTGTTTTAGACAGCCCCATAAGCGTATGGGGCTGTCACGTGATGAACGAGTGACTCGGAAAAA
>NW_015658855.1:338-521 GCF_001515625.1 Sinocyclocheilus rhinocerous | reverse complement strand
CATATAGCATGGTTTATTTTTATCCGTTTTGTTCATAAAAGTTCTATGAGTTTGGCGTTGTATTTTATTGTTGCTTGAATTGAATCGACAGCAAATTGCTGCTAATTTGAAAGTGAAAGTAAAATGCGCACAGCGCTTTTACAAGCTATTTAAAAGCGAAGGAAAGCGAGGAAAAAAGGGAAA
>NW_015658855.1:0-325 GCF_001515625.1 Sinocyclocheilus rhinocerous | reverse complement strand
GCTTTTACAAGCTATTTAAAAGAGAAGGAAAGCGAGGAAAAGAGGGAAAACTCAAACTAACTAACCTGTTTTGGGCTTATTTTTTCACTGAAATAAATGTTTTTGTTATTACACAGAGAGTAAAGTACTGAAAAAAGGTACCGTTGGGTACAGGCACCGAATTTCAGGTACCGATACCGGTACCATACCGGTAAAATGTAAACGGTACCCAACCCTAATAATAACATGTCTAACTGATCTACTGACTACTTACCTGTTTCTGTGATGTGATGCTTGCGACTGACTGTCTTTACTGAGGTAGAGAGTTGTTCATCTTCATTCTCTG
>NW_015658854.1:0-531 GCF_001515625.1 Sinocyclocheilus rhinocerous | reverse complement strand
AATTTTCCAGCCAGCGATGCCCACAAAATGGCAGGGAAAATTTTGTGGACTTTGTCACCAAACTGTAGTCTTGTCGCCTTGCAGGAGCACAGTGGAAAAGGAAGTGCAGGGCCTTCAGAAGCTTCTCTACTTGCCACACTCCAAAACTCCAAAAACACTCTTGATAGAGTTGTGCATTATGTGAAGACCGCAGCTTCCCACAATCTGAATCTGAACTCCACCAAACTGTTCACTGTATTCTTGCTGTAAGAGCTGCACAAACTTCCAGTTAACACTTGGCCCGTCCATTGACACAGAGAGCATCTTGCTGAGGCAGAGCTGTTTTGTACCCTCCTACAAAGAAGATGCAACAGGAAACACAAAGAAAAATAAATAAATTCTCAAAATCATTGTGTACTTAGTAGCAAAAACTTATTTAGATGATCACTTAACCTTTATTTTAGAATTTTCTGTAATAATTTTTACATTTTATTTTTAACCTATTCTTTTATTTTTTAATTTATACATTCATTTATTCTTATATTTATTAAT
>NW_015658853.1:2001-3821 GCF_001515625.1 Sinocyclocheilus rhinocerous | reverse complement strand
GTGCTGATGAACAATAGACGTAGGTCATAGCAGCAAACACTGTGCGACAATCATGCTGAATTTATTGTAGGCTAACTGGTTGCAAGTCCAGGACAATGGACGCTTTGAACCTCTCTTACTGTATGACACAGGACCACCGATTAGGAGCCACGATCATAGAAATCGCCTTGTTTCACGATGGCAATCTTTCATCTAGGACAGCTGAAAATCGTGCAGCGTGCCTTGGGCTTAAGAGGAGGAGTAGAGATAGAAGTAGTGTCGGGCAGACAAGATAATCATTTCTATTTTTTTGTTTTGACCTGTGGACTTAGGATAGTGATGTGCTTTTCCTTTACAGAAAGAGAATCGCGTTACTATGAGAAATAGTGGAAATTACTATGGCGATGAACACCGCTAAAAGCCAAGCCACTTTCATGGTGCCTAAAACCCAAGATTGGCACAAACTAAACTGAAACTTACCTGGTTAGCCAGCTAAACCAGCATCATGGCATAAGCCCCTGGAGTTATTGTGACCTGTTATTATTTTGGGTATATTTTTTATGTGTTGCTTCTTCTTTTGCAAAGCTACTTATTTTACAATCAAATTTGGTTGTGCTGTTGATTTTTGGGCAGAAGATCAGAACATCTTGTAATTTTTCATCTTTGTAATTATTTTTGTTTGTTTGTTTTTTTAAGATTTTTGTTACTTGTTCCCAACCCTAGACTGGGAGCAGGGGCGGACTTTGTGATTTGGGGGCCCTAAGCAAATTTCAAGTATGGGGCCCCAACACTAACTGTCACACCTTTGGGACTTTTAGTTTGTTTTCATCCTAGTTTTCCTTTGTGTCTGATTGTGTCATTCTATTCTCCTGTGTTCCATTAATTATCCTCATGTGCCTCCCTACTTAAGCTCTAGTCTGTTCAATTTGTCTTTGTCTGGTGTTAAAGTCAGTTTGTAGATGTGTTTTTGTGGATTTAGCCCTGTCATTTGGATTATTAAAAGATATTTAACTCTTCTTCGTCTTCTTCTGCCTTTTGGATTACTGCACAGCATCACTCTGCTGCGTGGAGCCTGAGCCCACCGTAGACGGAGAGCCGAAGCTCGCTGCAAACAACGAGCCATCGCCAGAGAGAGTGACAGAGCTGAGGATCGACCCTGGTCTGACCAGGTGCGAGAGCAGGCAACGGAGCGCATTTCGGTGTATGACGCAAGGGAGCACGAGGGCTTGTAGGAAAGCCCCGCCCACTGCACCACCGCTGAGGGTGGACTGAGGGTAGACCGGACTCTGAGGACTTTATTTACTATGATTCGGATTTATATGCAGACAAGCCCATTCTCCTCCCACAATTTTCTGAATTGTCAGTCTGCCCTGAACTCTCTGTCTGTCCTGTCACGACCACAGAGGTCGTTACCTTATCCGCTATGCTCCTGGTATTGGGAGTCACGATCTGGTGTGTATGGACAGCACACACCATCCCAGAAAGCCCTGGCAGTCACATTTCTTCACTGATATTATAAATAACATCAGAAAAACAATAACAAATGTAGATTCTACAGCGTCTAGTACTTCAGCTTCATTCATCACACTCAAAGAAAAACGGCAGTGTTTTACAACTATAGGACAGGAAGAGCTAAATAAACTTATCAATGCATCTAAACATAAAAACATGTTTAATAGATCCTGTACCCACTAAATTACTGAAAGAGTTGTTACCTGTAGCAGAAGAACCGCTTCTCAATATTATTAACTCGTCGTTATCTTTAGGTCACGTCCCAAAACCATTCAAGCTCGCGGTTATTAAGCCTCTTATTAAGAAACCACAACTAGATCCTAGTGAAC
>NW_015658853.1:0-1953 GCF_001515625.1 Sinocyclocheilus rhinocerous | reverse complement strand
TAGATCCAAGTGAAGATCTAGAAAAGAAAATTACAGACCCATTTAAAATATTCCGTTTATGTCAACAATTTTAGAAAAAGCTGTGTCTGCTCAATTGTGCTCCTTCTTGCAAAAAAAAATTCCTGAGCAGACAGTTCAGGAAGCCACGGCGGAGCAGACAGTTCAGGAGGCCACGGCGGATCAGACAGTTCAGGAGGGCATGGCGGAACAGGGAGCCTCCACGGACGGACCCCTACTACCACCTCCCCAAAAAATCCTTGGGGAGAATGTCAGTTTAGAAGCCCTCCGTAGGCCTAACTTGGGAACTGTGGCCCTCCCTGGGTTTAACTTGGGGATTGGAGACCTCACTGGGCTAAACTTGGGGACTGGGACCCTCTCTGGGCTAAACTCGGGGACTGGAGCACTCTCTGGGCTAGACTCAGGGACTGGTGCCCTCTCTGGGCTAAACTCGGGGACAGGAGCCCTCCATGGGCTAGATTTGGGGGCTGGAGCCCACACTGGAGCGAGCTCTGGGGCTGGAGTTGACACTGGAGCGAGCTCTGGGGCTGAGATTAGGGCGGAGAACAGTCTTTTTCTCCTCATCCTCCACCTTTGGTTAGAGGTAACTGGCGCAGCCGGCAGGCTTGAGAGCTGAGCGGCCAGCGGGCTTGTCTGCCGAGTGGCCGGCAGGCTTGACAACAGAGCGGCCGGCGAGTTTGACTGAGGAACAGTCCTGTGGTGTCTGGGAGGTCCACGGGGCGATAGCAACTGGCCCCGATCCAGAACAGAGAGTTTAGCGTGGCGTCGTCCAGTGCTGTTTTGCAGCGATCCCGCAGAACTCCCACATATACTCCACAAAGGGGAGATCTCTGCGGGCTAGGGCGGAGAAGCGAGCGGCTATTTCCATGCCACGGGAAGAAAACAAGGGAAAACAAAAAGACTTTCAAAAAATGAGGAAACAAAACGGGGAGAAGGGGCGCCGTTTACTATACTGTTTCGGTCCAGTGTTATGTCACAGTTTCTCAAGGAGCGAGGGAACGAGGAGACGTGGAGACGCAGGAGATGCTCAACATAGACTTTAATCAAACCAAAACCGGAGGGATACAAACACTGACAGATGTGAAGACGTTCAACACCGGACGCTGGAGACTAGGAATCACAGGACTTAAGTACAGGGAGTAAACTAGATAATTAATCAAACACAGCTGGAACTAATGGAGAACTAATCAGGGAACATAATGGGAACAGGAAACAGGAAGGGCCAAATAAGGGCATAAGGAAACACATGGGAAAACCAGGACATGGAGTACATGGAACAAAGACAAACACAAAACAAGTCCATAACCCTTACAAGCACATTTTGACACAGGGCTAGTTGCGCTCACGAACCCTGCGGCAAAGTGTCCGTGTTGCCAGATCTTCATAGAAAAGCAATCAACAAACAAAGACAAGCACAAAAAACACTAAAATGCCAAAAAAACAAAAAAATCATATATCTCATATCCGCAATAGACCACTTTGTTAACTCCATAAAGTGCCTATCTTTATGAGCTAAGACCAAGCAACATGCCTAAAAGCTTTGTAAATATGAGGACATGGCAACACTGCAAGACAGCGCTCTCTAAAGTAATAAGCATAAACAAAACACAGCACGTCTATCAGCGGTAGTTTAGTTAAGACGCCAAAATGTTGCTATGGTTACAAATGCGGGAGTGACTGCTGTTCCATACACACATGGAGCGATAATTTTACGGGACTCACTCCCACATTTAAATGTAGTTGTCATTCCTGAAACTTACAGTGTGTACGTAGCCTAAATAACTCAACAAGACCAGATGAAACTTCTAAATTATCTAAGCTAACAGAGTGTGTTAAAAATGTAAAAGTTTGGATGACCAATATTTTCTCAGACAGAGATATTACTTATTTGACCAAAAAAACAGTACACAGAATCTCTTGGATTACAATTTGCAA
>NW_015658852.1:0-598 GCF_001515625.1 Sinocyclocheilus rhinocerous | reverse complement strand
AGATAGGACATTGATGGAATTGTTCTATAAGTCTTATATTGAGCCGGTATTGTTCTTTTCTCTTAGCTGCTGGTTTGGAAATCTCAGTGTGAAACATAAAAATGCATTCAATTGAATAGTAGGTAAAGAACAAATTTGGTATTCGAAACATTAAAATGCATTCAATTGAATAGTAGGTAAAGAACAAAGAAGTTGTTCCAAAAAAATGTTTTGAGTCGGGCCCAATCTGTGCTCCTGGACAGTGACCATTTTCTGTATCCAGAGTTCTTTATGCTCCCTTCAGGTTCTCGTTATAGACTACCAAAGATGAAAAGTAACCGATACAAATATTAATTTGTTCCATGTGCAATTCGGCTGTTAAATGGTCCTTAAGGAATTTGTTAGGGAAATTTACTGTATTTTATTTAAATATTTTTATGTATATATGTTTTTGGAATGTATTGTATGGGTCTGTTGTACTTCTGTTTTTTGCTGCATCCAAATTGCCCGCAAGGGATTTTAATAAAGTTTGACCTTGACCTTGAATGACTAGACACACCTGAACTGAATGACGAAATCTAGGGATGCACCGATACCGATACTGGTATCGGTATCGGGC
>NW_015658851.1:0-1579 GCF_001515625.1 Sinocyclocheilus rhinocerous | reverse complement strand
GTTTTTGTTTGAATGAACCCTTGTTAGAAGAGAGATTTAGATAAGGATTTACTAGAACAGTAAATATTTATTGAATAAAAATTAAATAATGTATTTCATCAATAACAAATATTGAATCATTTGAATTCTAAACTATAAATGCAGACACTTTATTGTCTTAAGTATTTTTACAGCTTACATGAAACAGAATGGAGAGTTTTTTAGTTTTAATCATTCATTTATCCTTTTTTTTTTCTTTTTTGTCTTTTGACTATCATATACCAGATTTTTTTTTTACCCTGACATAAATCACTAAGAGCTGTAGACGTTTTATTTAGAAACACATGCTTCATGTTTTTTTTTAAATGTTTTTATTTATAATCTTAATAAAGCTGTTTTTTTTTGTACAAGACAAAAATTGTTATTGAAGTGACTTAAAGTTGATCCCACACAAAATACTATTTTCTGTAAGAAAAACTTTGTATTTTCATGTGATAAAACATCTGCGAGTTTGTTCATGACAATTATTTTTAAACTTATTTTTAAATTTTCAAATCATGACCTAAAAAGCCTATTTTTAGGTCATGATTTGAGTGATTATTATGTCTCTGTACTTCTTGGAGTGTGAATTTAACACTCAGATTTAATTTTTTACATGTACTAGAGAATAAAAAAAAGGGATACTGTGTGATGCTGTCATAAAAAATAAATAAATAAATACATTAAAAACAAACACTGTCATGAAAAAAAAAAAAAATTGTAGGGGAATTTACAGTTAAAACCCAAGGACCAGGTGTGTTGAATGAAGACCATGAGTAAGAAATGCAGTCAATCGAAGAAAAATTTACTGAAGAAAATAGTTTACAGT
This sequence comes from Sinocyclocheilus rhinocerous, assembly GCF_001515625.1. Classification (NCBI taxonomy): domain Eukaryota; kingdom Metazoa; phylum Chordata; class Actinopteri; order Cypriniformes; family Cyprinidae; genus Sinocyclocheilus; species Sinocyclocheilus rhinocerous. The sequence goes on along the minus strand of NW_015658851.1, from coordinate 732 downwards.
TTCATCAGCAAAAGTCAGCATCAACTCTCTCGATGGAGTTCGTAGGCTGCTCTGCGTACATGTTCAAGACACCAGCAATTATAAGCTACTCTAACAGAGGTTACTAACTACGTCAATGCATAAGTAAGCAATATTCTGATTGGTCAAAACATAGATAAACTTAGAAAATCTCCACACATGGACGTCAAACTTGACTTAACCAGAGCTAAGCAGACCCTCTAAACCGAAGTGTACCACGGGTGGGCGGTTTGCCTTTAGGGAATGAACACATTTGTACATTCCCCAAAAATGTGGAAAAACGATTCCAGGTCTCTTTTATTTTTTTATTGTGTAACTCAAACATCAAAATTTATTTTACCTTATTTGTATCTGTTTTATTACAGGAGAATGGTGTAACATACTCATTCATTAATCAACAGGCTATCAGTGACTACTGCTAATGGGACGTCCATGGAAATGAACATACTCATTCAGTGATCAACAGGCGATCAGTGACTACTGCTAATGGGACGTCCCATAATGGAAATGAGAGCACCGCTGTTAGTGAGACATAAACTTGGCGTTCATTATTTTGGTTCTTTGATTGAAAACAAGATGGCAAGTAAAGGAGAGAAGGTGTTCAGTTGAAACTCTTGTCGCCAAAACCTGTCAAATCGCAACTTGACACAAAGTTCAACTGGTATTGAGCTTGAGAAAATGTTAAAGCACAATTTACTTTACAATTCACTTGAC
>NW_015658850.1:0-910 GCF_001515625.1 Sinocyclocheilus rhinocerous | reverse complement strand
AGTCTGCTGGCTACCATGTCAGAAGCTGCAATTCTATAAAAAAAATAAAGAAATTTTAAAAAAGCTTTTAGATCTTGTTGGTCCTCTTTTTTTCTCCACCATAGTAGCTGTTGATTGTATGTTTTGCATGTTGAGCTTTTATTGAGTAGGTCATCCAATAACAGAAATTACTGATTTACACCAATTACGTGATGCGGCTGCTGGGTAATCAACCCTAGTTGTGGAGTAAAAGAAGACACTATGGAAACTATATTATGATAATATAAATGACCCTTTCAAAGGCCAGTGAATGTGTCCTGCCAGTTACTGATACACATGATGCATTTGGGCATGAGGTTGTGGGTTCGCGCATTCATTTCGAAATTCTATAAAATATCCAGGGTTGGATTTCGTTTGCAATAAGATCTCATGAGTCCTGATAAATGAACTTTCAACTATTTCTGAAGTGCTTCTTGTTGGAATGTTTTACCAGAATGTTTTTTTTCTGTTGGATTTGTGCAGGCCAAGGCTTGGTTTCTTTCTTTCTTTTGTTAAAAGCTGTTAAATTATTAAGGTCTCATGTATTCTTTCTTTCTTTCTTTTGTTAAAAGCTGTTAAATTATTAAGCAGTGTCTCATGTAGGTTTTTTTCTTTGTATTTTATGTGGTGACCACTGGGAGGCACTCTGGGTATATATTTATCTTTCTTGGTTTTCTTCCCTGACGTGATGTATGTTGCCATGGGTGGCACTAGGGAGGGGCTAGCAGGTGCTTCAGCACCCCCAAGAAAGACCAAAGCACCCCCATAACACCCCCACACATTTTTTCCTGAAAGCAAAAACAGACTGTAGCCTATTATATTTAATAAAGTTTAAAATAAAAAAAATAAATAAATAAAAACATTTGGCTCATTACGAATGCATAACTAATGC
>NW_015658849.1:0-574 GCF_001515625.1 Sinocyclocheilus rhinocerous | reverse complement strand
ATAATTTCCGCGATGCGGAAAACACAGACTGGTTCGTAGAATCCATTCATAAAAACGGAATTCCTATAGCCTAACGCGGAAGGAATATGCCACATTTTGGAAGAATAAATCAAAAGTAGGTCATTACATTTGAATCAAAATGAGATATGGACTAGTGTCTGTGAATATTAAGCCGCAAAAAAGACAATATATGAATCCTGCACGTTCTGCGTGTCTGTGGAAATCAGGCGCGGGCTGGCCATCGGGAGAACCGGGACAATTCCCGGTGGCCTGGCATCCGATTTGACCCGCTATTTTAATATTATTATTGTATAATTTGCCCCGCTATTTTAATATTATTATTGTATAATTGCCTGCCGAATGTACTAAAGCGATTATTTCAGAATTCGCCATTCGATAATTATATCTCTAATAAATCATGACTCGATTAGTCGCGACTGGCAATGCTTTGGCTCGCGCACTCTCCGCGCCTCCGCCAAACGGTTTGGATCAGAGTAATCAGTGCGAGACAGAGACTGGAGTGGACTGTAGCAAAACTACTGTTCAGGGTTTCAAGTGCAGGTCAGTTTCATCT
>NW_015658848.1:561-1506 GCF_001515625.1 Sinocyclocheilus rhinocerous | reverse complement strand
CCCCTGCTCCAAACACTCCTGAAACAAGAGTGATGTGTGTAACACGCCGAGAAGTTCTGTTGAAACGGGTGAAGATACGCGGGGAAAGACGTGGTCCGGCAAAGATTGGCCGTGAATATGAAGATTTTGTGAAGTAAGATTTCTCTGTGTATAATTCTGAGTAAAATATACATTTTGCTAAAATATTTGTTGTTGGACATTAAATGTGCATTTTGTAGAATTTTAAACCTACATATAGGTGTATTCTTATGATAGCAGTAACTCTAAAGGGACTATTGTAATTGGTAAATAAAATGTAAGCTAATACAGTCCTAATTACTAGCTTACTACTTAATGTCTGTTTCTTATAGCAGTTTTGGTAAAATTTGGTACTTTTTCCAGTGGGACAGTGCCACACAGGGAATGAGGTACCGTACGACCAACCCACCAGAAAACATTTCCATATCAGCCTGTTGGAACAAAACGCTTCATGACCAGAATTATCTTATGATGGTAAATAAACGTCGGGAGGACTCTGAAACAAACTTTTTGTCTCAAAGCAGCGACGAGTCTGACTCTGAGTATGATCGTGACTGGCCTATCCCCGAGGACAACCCTTTCGAATGCTGCAAAACGAGTCTATATTTCGAGCAGAGCGACGTACCTGTGTTAAACACCATTTTCTCAACAATAAACGAACTGTTTCAGTCAAGTTAAATGATCATGTCTGTGTATTCATTATAATTATGTATCCGGTATAACAAACCTGAACAACAGGTGTTCCTGAATTGTACCTGAAACAATTTGCCAACGACTTAATAATTATTTTAAATGACCGAGTTACCTCGTAATCTTTAATCAAAATATCTTCCGGTGAAAAATGAAATCTCTTTGGTGGCATATGCAAGGCTTCGCCGGTCAATCCCTAACCAGGGCCCCTTCACCCTCCTCCACTTTTGAGTGCAA
>NW_015658848.1:0-307 GCF_001515625.1 Sinocyclocheilus rhinocerous | reverse complement strand
CTAGATCTGCGAACCATGTTGGATAAATCTTATTGATCAAAACGTTATCTACACGGACCGACAGAATCGGCTTCAACAATCCAATTTGTCTGATCCTGAAGCACTCTGCAATTTTTCCAGAAATTCAAAGCATTGTGGCCTGGACCGTCGTGGATTAAAACAGTCAATCCAAATTCAAGGAAACGGCTACAACATTATCGATTAGGAGACAAAGTTTACGTCTTGGAACGAATTGAATTCTGAAAAGGATGTCTGAAACTACGCAAAAAATGCGGATGAGCAACTGGAGTGTGGCTGCGCCGCGGGG
>NW_015658847.1:358-539 GCF_001515625.1 Sinocyclocheilus rhinocerous | reverse complement strand
CATGGGTAATGTTACAAAAGCTTTTTATTTCAGATAAATGCTGATATTTCAATCTTTCTATTCATCAAAGAATCATGATGTACTCAACTGTTTTAAATATTGCGGCGGACGACGACGACAACAACAACAACAACAACAAATATGTTTCTTGAACAGCAAATCAGCATATTAGAATGATTAC
>NW_015658847.1:0-141 GCF_001515625.1 Sinocyclocheilus rhinocerous | reverse complement strand
GCTCTTGCTGTACTTTGTATCAAATAAATGCAGGCTTGGTGAGCAGAAGATACTTCTTTAAAAAAACATTAAAATCTTACTGTTCAAAAACTGTTCACTGGTAGTGTATATTTGTATGAAATATAGGTTTATTAAATCTAG
>NW_015658846.1:0-3718 GCF_001515625.1 Sinocyclocheilus rhinocerous | reverse complement strand
CTAAAAGTATACTTTCCTATTTTTACTTTAAAAGAAGTATACTAACAGCACACTTAAGGGATAGTATGGTAGGTGAACTAACCTCACACAGTCTGACCAGCCTATTTAGTTGTAAACAAATACAAAGGCCTATTTAGTTTTCAACAATACAAATAAACAGTGCAAATTTATAAAATTCTTCAACCCACTCCCATGAAGCATTAAACATAAGAGTCAATCTCTCTTCACACTCTCAAAACATTTTAAAGGGCCATGAATTTTCACTGTACTGTAAAAACATACCATAAGTTTCAGAACTCAAAATGTCCTCATTTTCCAAAAACAGCTTTTAATGAAATCAAGCTAACTTGTACTTGTCTTTTTTTCTAAATTTAATTTTTTTTCCATTTGAATTTTTCTGGATTCCATTTTTTTCCATTTTAGGTTTTCTGGACTGTGTTTTGATGGTTAAATTACATTTTATTAATAAAAAAAAGCATATCTAATTAAGTGAAATCATGAAACTTCATCATAGAATTAAACATATGGGGGAGACCGGGGGATGTTGTAACACGGTGTTAAATGTAACACTGCAAGTTTTCCCATCTTCTTCTTGCACTCACAGGAGAAATTGCATGTGACTGTGAGCAAATTTGTAGATTTTATGACCAGAAAACGTCTCGGTTACATCCCCTCGTTTCCTGAAGGAGGGAATGGAGACGTCACGTTGGTGATGACCGACGAATTGGGATCTCGCCAGAGAGACCAATCCACTTCGAGTGTAACTAAACGAGCCAATGGACATTGGCATGCGGATTTCGCATCTGGCTGCAACACCCGGCAGCGCGGGTATAAGAGGCAGCAGGTGCACTGCATTAATTCATGCTTTCGCTGAGGAGCCAAGCCGGTGACCCGGCAGCTCAGCGGTGGTACAGCAACTGTGACGACGGGACGTGATGTCTCTGTTCCCTCCTTCAGGGAACGAGGTTTACATACGTAACCGAGACGTTCCCTTTCAGTCAGTCACTCTCGACGTCACGTCGGTGATGACCGACAAATTGGGGTCCCTACCAACATGCCACAGGTGCTACCCCCTCCAGTGCCCTGTGTAGGCCTCCTGATCCTTCCTATAAGGCAGACGATAGGACGTGTAGACCTTATCTACACAGAGAAGGTCGACTAGAGCTGTTCCTCGCAACCCAACAGTAGGACTTGGATAACACTGGGAAAGCATGCCCTTCCGTTTGGAAGAGGACACACTGCGGATTCCCCTCCTCCCAGAGGGGGCTTAAGTAGTCTCAGCCTCAGACGTCACGCCCACGGACCGTTGGGTAAACGTCTGATGCATACGGCACACAAAAGTGTAAACACTTGAGGAGTTTCGAAGTCGTCGTCGGATTGGTTGAATTATACAGGACTTCCGGTAGACATGTATTCTGTCCTCTGCATGCATGTGTGTCGAGTATGCATATACAGATAGCCAAACATTGCAAGGAGATGACTGACCAGCTTCAATGACCACTCAGATGATTTGAATGTGAATCTAAAGCATATGAAAAGCTAGCATGCTTCCAACATATATAACTCTTAATAAAATACAAATACCAAATATAAAAAATAATGAATATAAACGATAGACTTACAAGCAAAGCTTCTTTAGGGGTTTTACACAACAGATTGGAAGAAGATGAAAGAAACACGCAATCTCTCTGCTGCGAAAAGGCCGCTGTGCTTCACGTGTTCCCCCGATATGAAGTATAACAAATAAAGTTTTGTCAAACTGGATTTTAACTCAACTATGTCAAACAGCACCCTCCAGTGGGGAGGAAGAAGTAATGTTAGAAATGGCATAATACTCCCCGTCTGGTATTAAGTATAATACCACTCTTAATTTCTCAACTAGTGAATATATGTTCACTGGGTAATTTAAGACATAAGCAATATAACCTCTGTAATAGGTCATAAGAAGGTTTTAGCAGTACCACTCTTATGGCGCTTTTCCACTGCATGGTACGGCACGGTACGACTCGGTACGGTTCACTTTTGGGGGGTTTTCCACTGGGTAAAGTACCTGGTACCTGGTACTTTTTTTAGTACCACTTAGTCATGTAGTTCAATCTCCGTTACATTCTTTTGTGAAACTGCAAAATAAATACAATAAATGCTTACTTAAATAGAAACAAACAAAATACAGTAACTCGTTATACAATGTTTACGTTTACATTGGTAAACTGCAGTAACGTTAGTTACACAGATCTTTTGAATCTGAATACAAAGCATATGAAAAGCTAGCATGCTTCCAACATATATAACTCTTAATAAAATACAAACACCAAATATAAAAAATAATGAATATAAACGATAGACTTACAAGCAAAGCTTCTTTAGGGGTTTTACACAACAGATTGGAAGAAGATGAAAGAAACACGCAATCTCTCTGCTGCGAAATGCCGCTGTGCTTCGCGTGTTCCCCCGATATGAAGTATAACAAATAAAGTTTTGTCAAACTGGATTTTAACTCAACCTATGTCAAACAGCGCCCTCCAGTGGGGAGGAAGAAGTAATGTTAGACATGGCATAATACTCCCCGTCTGGTATTAAGTATACCACTACTCTTGAATATATGTTCACTGGGTAATTTAAGACATAAGCAAGATAACCTCTGTAATAGGTCGTAAGAAAGTTTTAGCAGTACCACTCTTAGTGACTTTCAGTTCCAGTTTTCTGACTTTGCCATCTGAGTCTGCGATAGCTTTGGTGACCAGAGCCATTGGCCATTCGTTCCTTTTTACCTGATCGTCTTTCAGAAGGACCAGGTCTCTTTCTTTGATATTAGGTTTGTACAGTACTGTATGTACTGTCTGTGGGGCTAGCTTTACCTTTCCCATAATGAACCCGACATGACACATTCCATCACTATCTGTTACTTTCAAGTATGCGACTGCGGATATATTTTGAACAGATGCATCCGAAAAGACATTAATCTCCTTTCTTACTGAATGAGAAATGAACATTGGAGTGTAGGTTCGGGAAATTCTGAGCTGCTGTAAGTCTTGAAATGAGGCTTTCCACAGGTTCCATTCTACTTCCTTTTCGGTTGCAAGGGGGGCATCCCAGTCTGACTTTGTGTTTGAAAGTCCACGGAGTAGCAGTTTTCCTTGGATGGTAAATGGCGCAACCAAGCCGAGAGGGTCAAACAAACTGTTTACAGTCGCCAGGACTCCTCTGCATGTGAATGGTTTGTCACTGAGGTTGACATGGAATGTGAATGCATCGTTATGGAGATCCCAACCTAAGCCAAGACTGCGCTGAAAAGGGGGTGAATCAGGTTCTAGATACAGATGTTTCAAGTCTTTAGCATAGTCGGCTGGAGAGAATGCATGCATTACAGCTGAGCAGTTGGATGCTATTTTATGGAGTCTTAGGTTAGAGATAGCGAGCATATCTTTGGTAGCCTTAAGCAAACTTATTGCTTCATTGATGGAGGGAAGTGACTTAAGTCCATCGTCAACGTAAAAGTCTCTTTCGATGAAATGTCTCACATCTGCACCAAACTCCGCTTCACCGAATAAGGCAGCACGTCTGAGGCCGTAAATGGCAACGGCTGGAGAGGGGCTGTTGCCGAAGACGTGGACTTTCATATGATATTCTACCATGCTTTCAGACATATCATTGTTCTTGAAACACAGAAAGAGGAGAAAGTTCCTATGATCTTCCCTGACAATGAAACTGTGGAACA
>NW_015658845.1:0-948 GCF_001515625.1 Sinocyclocheilus rhinocerous | reverse complement strand
GGCACAGAGTAGAATATTGATTACTTTTTTAAGGGAAGCAGGGGTGTTAAGCAGGATTTGATGTATGATGTGTGGTGTGTGTGTGGATATTAATGTAAGTAATTTTTCCAGTTTAACGGCATTAAAAATATTTAATGCAGTTAACACAGGGGCGGAGCCACCCCACTCACAACTGCTGCTTCTGTCTCTTTTTTCTTGAATTGCGTTTTAGACGCAGAACGTCTTTACGACAGCACGAAACAGGATACTTTTCAGGCGCGCACTCCAACTTAACCTCAGCGAAGTCAACGAGCCTGGAAAAGGTACAGGTGACGAGGGAGCTTCAGTAGAACAGTGAAGATGAGATGTTATCAGGAGGGGAGTCCAAGATGGCTACCTGATCAGACGTGTTTTTACAAGCTCCTGCACCATCTGTGTTTAGACAGTGCAAAAATAACTTTTTATTAATCGTATGCCGTGTGTGTTATTTTGTTACGTTTTTGACTTGAAGTTTTCCCCTATATTGCGTTGCCATGGGGCGTAAACGTGGTCATTTGAACAACTCTTCGGCTGATGCTAAGGTGGCTAGCATGTTTTTTTACAGTCTATGGTATTAACGCGTGCTCACCAGCCAGCAGTGGCCATGATCACGTTGTTTCTTGCGCGAGCGAGAAAGATGCGTTCAGTTTAGCTGAAGAGGAGTTCCCTGCATTGCCTATCACCCCGAGTAAATCTCCAGTCATAAAGAAAAGAGCAAGTGACGACACTCGAGCTGATATATCGACGCAGCTGTCACGCTTAACACAGCTGATCAACAGCTGCTGGTTGACGGAATAGAGAAAAAGATCTCGGACATGTCAGCTGAACTGAAGGCCGTTGTTGAGAAGGTTACTAGTTTTGAGCGGCGTATGGATGATGTTGAATGGCCTGTGGCTCATATGCAGCGGAGGATGGATGATATGGAAACAT
>NW_015658844.1:397-950 GCF_001515625.1 Sinocyclocheilus rhinocerous | reverse complement strand
AGCTCTTTCGGTGTTCGGCCGAATAAGCGAAAAGACCGAATAAATGTACCGAACAATGAGATGACGCGATCAAATAGCAACCAGCGCAGAGTGAGAGCCTTATTATGCAGCACACACGTCAGCAGTGTGGAAGCATTTAAACTGTCGGAGAAAGACGCAAAAATCATTACAAGCACCGACAGCGAGAGACTGTTTAGGACTGCATCGCATGTCTTCAATGAGAAGAGGAAGGGGTGATTGTTGCTGGTTTGTATGATGATTGAAATCGCGAAATGGCCTCAAACAATTAGTAAATAAACTGCAGAACGTTATGTTTTCTAATACACGCGCATTGCATGTATTCTGACAGCGCTGCACGAACTCGCAGCAGATCTGCTTGTTAACCAGGGTTCAAAGTCCGAAGCGCGAGGAAAATCTGCGCTGATACAGGCTATATGGGCTCAAACGGCATCCAAAAGCATGGTCGCGATGTAAGATTTTCCAGCTAACCAAATATTCCTCTAATAAACAAAGCTTTTATACCACACTTGTCATAATCAGAGTTTATAATTTG
>NW_015658844.1:0-387 GCF_001515625.1 Sinocyclocheilus rhinocerous | reverse complement strand
ATACCACACTTGTCATAATCAGAGCTTATAATTTGTAGGATAAATAATTGCTGGATTCAAAACAGCAATTAAAAGGCGCTGTGACCGACACTTGACTATACGTTTTCCGGAGCATTCAATGATGTCACTAATGATTGATGCCACAACTACGAGCATCGTTCACACGTTTCTGCATGGACCTAACTAGCCTAGGCACAGGTTTTCAAGCCCTGGGACAAAATGGGATGCTTTAAGGAAAATGTGTAGCCTATGTAAGTAATAGGCCTAAAATAAATATAACAATTTGTTTTCATATTCCATAAACAAGTTCACGGAAAGGATGACAACGCGCATTCTGTCGCGGATGGAAGCGGTTCACTGACTGCGCAGCACAGCCACACGCGCCAC
>NW_015658843.1:0-566 GCF_001515625.1 Sinocyclocheilus rhinocerous | reverse complement strand
GTGTTTAATGCAGCGTCCCCAAGGTATCAGTGTCCCAGTAAAAGAACCCAGTGGTAAGTGATGCTGAGAGACTTATGACCTTGACCAGATGGTAGGAGTACTTAGAGACCCAGGGAAGACAAGATAACATGTTCTGGAAACAGACGAATGCACAAAAACACACTCACATGCACATCATCATTCACTGATGCAGGCGCTTTGCACAACTTTAGGCCTGCAATCAAAGTGTCTAGAGTTGCAGTAGATTAAAGCTCCTTTTTTTTCTCGGATTGTTGAGTCATTGTTTTATAAAAAAAATAAAAAAAACAATGAAAGTTGTATGTCAGTTTGGGTGAAAAATACCCTCCCCTTGCGAAGCATTGTCAAATCACTCTTGTTAAATCTCAGAAATAACAGACCCTGCAGGTTACAGGCAATTATGAGGGAAGTGGTACAAGAATTCTTCCAAATTTATTCCCAGGGTGACGCCTGTACAGGTGAAAAGACCCAAGCAGTGGACTTCATAGGGTACAGCACTCAAAGGTGCTAGTCTTAAAACTCCCAGATGCCTGTGGAAATAAAGCCAT
>NW_015658842.1:425-527 GCF_001515625.1 Sinocyclocheilus rhinocerous | reverse complement strand
GGTTAGTTTGAAATAAAAGTTTGTTTAACAGTGGAAATTGAGTCTTGCATTATTTAAACATTATTCAAAACATTAATGGTGAACATTTTCGACTTTATAAAA
>NW_015658842.1:0-260 GCF_001515625.1 Sinocyclocheilus rhinocerous | reverse complement strand
CATTAATCAACTTAATTATTTCCTGGATTTTGTATCACCATAGTCCCTAAATGTATGTGCATGCAGGAAATGGGATTCAAATCCCCTCATTTTGTGTTCCCCCCACTTCTCAAACCAAAGTTACACCCTTGTATGACTGTATCTTTGTAATAATCTTTAAGCGAATGTATATTGTTTGCGAAGCGGTTGTAACGTTTCGTTACCTGTAAGCGCGCAGTTTACCGATGTCTATCAGTTATGAACAGCCATACATTAATGAT
>NW_015658841.1:0-2053 GCF_001515625.1 Sinocyclocheilus rhinocerous | reverse complement strand
ACGAAATATATATTGTGTGTTTGATTGGTCCAGACGCTACAGCAGTTCGAGAGATTATGTTTATGTGTTCATGTACTCCTATATATTGAGATGGCTGAAAAGACCACGATACACATGCACGCTTAAATGAAACCGCCTGCGCCATTCATTAATTTCCACGAGGTGGGGACTGGGAAAATATTTCAGGCTGGGAAGTCTAGGTGCGGACTGGGAAAATATTTCAGGCTGGGAAATCTCACACTCATCCAGGCCATCCCATACACCCAAACAAATTCTAAAACACAGACAACCCTTTTGTATGTCCATCACAAAAACTCCTTAGGCTGGGGACATGCAAAATAATTAAAAATTCTCTCCTGAACTGCACCTTCACTTCCATTTTAATTTTCAGTCTCTTTATTTTGCCCTGATATCTCTATGTCTCTCACATGATTTTAATACTCAAGATTTAACAAAATTATTAGTTCTAAATTGCCTACATGTCAAAACTAGTACAATCATAACTATTACAATATCTTTATAGAAAAATCATAATACTGAACATGAGTCATATTTTTCCCTTATAAAAATAAACCATAATTTATTATTATAAAAGTACAGTAACCATGTATTTTTTATTTATATATATTTTTTTGGCAAATGGATTACCATTTGTATTTATTTTTTACTACACATTCCATGGTTAAACTATGGTTAGTGTAACACAAAACATGGTTAATCTGTGGTTACCATGGTCCATTGTCTTTGGATTTATAGTAAAAGCATCGTTAATTTTCGTAAGGATTGTGTTGTTGTCTGCCCAGCGCCCCCTAAATCTATTATAAAATATACTTTATATTTATGTAGCGAATCAGCTCAAAGGAGAAATATGAATAATTAATTATAACTAGTTATAATTAATTATAAATATTTAGATCCGCTGTAAGTATTTACTTGACCTCTCAGTGCCAACTGTTTGTCAATTCTTTGATTCACCACCCTAGCAACTGCCTAGCAACCACCCAGAACACCATAGCAACTATAGCAATTGCATAGCAATGAAAAGCGTCGGGGACGAAGATGGCGCCGACGCTGATGGCTGCCTCCGTGGCGTGCTCCGCCGTTGTTTTTATGTTTTTGTTAGTTTGTCTTGTCTTTAGTTATATCCCTGCAATCAGTTTCACCAGAGACGAATTGCTGGACATTCGGAAGTACACACCACCCGATATTTCACCGGTTTTCGACTATTCTGATGTTTTGCTGGACATAGTAGTTGGCGGAGCAGCTGTGCTGATCAAGCGCAGACGGGGGAAGTGAGCTGGCACCCTCGTGAAGCTCAGGCAGCGCGGATTTCGAACGCCGTTGCCTAGCATCCATCTGGCAAACCTCCGCTCTCTACCCAACAAAACGGACGAACTACTTCTGCTCTCCCGGACAAATAAGGATTTCTCACACTATGACGAACTTCTTCTGCTCTCCCGGACAAATAAGGATTTTTCAAACTCTGCTGCTCTGGGTTTCACGGAAAATTGGCTGAAAGACGCCATTCCGGACAGCTCGTTGAGTCTGCCGGGCTTTCAGCTGTTTAGAGCAGATCGCGACGCAGAATCAATGGGGAAATCGCGCGGCGGCGGGACATGCTTTTACATCAATGAGAAGTGGTGTACAGATGTGACTGTGTTAAAGAAGATGTGCTGTTCAGATCTAGAAGTGCTCTTCATTAACTGTAAGCCGTTCTATTCGCTGCGGGAGTTTTGCTCGTTCATTCTCGTCAGTATTTACATTCCTCTGCAAGCGCACGTGAGCTCCGCTTTACAGAAACTCGCAGATCTGATCACAGAGACTGAACAACAACACCCGGACTCTGTTTTAATCATTCTTGGTGACTTTAATAAAGCAAATCTCTCCCGTGAACTGCCAAAATACAGACAGCACATCACATGTCCCACCAGAGACAGTAATATATTGGATCACTGTTACACCACAATAAAGGATGCATATTACTCTGTTCCACGGGCAGCTTTGGGGATCTCTGATCACTGTTTAGTTCATCTTATACTGACCTACAGGCAGA
>NW_015658840.1:0-3217 GCF_001515625.1 Sinocyclocheilus rhinocerous | reverse complement strand
GTATTTGTCGGTCATGAAAGAGGTAAGATTTTTGCAAAACTGCTAATATGTGTTTTAAATACACAATAACCAGCTTTATATAGTATTTGTCATCAGATTTGGTTACTAACATTCTTCATTTTTTTGTTCTTTTTCTTTTGTGTGTGTGAGAGTGAGCAAATAATGACAACATTTCTGGGTGAATTGTCTCATTTAGAAAAAAAATGTGGTTAAACATATTTTATGAGCCCATGGCTACATATTTCTGGACAGTTGCACCACCTGACATTTTTGCTTTACACCCCTTAAAAGTGTCTAAATTAATGTTAATTGAGAAATAAAACCGTTTTCTTCATACAAGTCATTGCGTGAATTGAATTTTTAATGTATTATTAAATATTTAGATAGCTCAAAACCAAAGAGCATCCTGTCATGTTTATGTATGTATGGAGGCTGGTCTCATGTGGCTGGGTGCAGTACAAGAGCTCTTATAAAACAAGCATGTGAGATGCTGCAGTGGGCTCATTGATGATGATGATGTGCCCAACTCAGTACTGGCCAATCAGAACACTGCTTTAATACCTGCTTCTCCACCGAGATGAGAAAGAGAGAAAATGCAGCTGAAAAACATAACATTTACATGCAGTCTGGTGGAATATCCATCCCAGCATCTGCACATCCAACAACCAGGACAAGCCCACTTCAGCAGGAATGGGAGGGGAGAGAAGAAAGGATAAGACATCTTCCCACAGGATACTGCAGCACACATGTCAAACAGACATGAATTTCACAGTTCATGGTACAGACTCAAAGACCTTGATATTCAAAACATGCACTTACACTTAATCTTAATTTCCATTTCTTTCTGCTCAGCATATCAGTTCAGTTCTTTCTGCTCAGTTCTCTGTCTGCACATCAGACAGAGAACATTCATTAGATTCAAGATCAGAGTATTTAATTTGCAATTAAAGCAGCATTTGTCAGAACCGTGGCTGTGTTTGAGAGCTGAATACGGAGGTCAGAAGGCATCAATGCACATCCACTACCATACGCTCAAGTCGTTTCGAACTCAACAACCTCATGTGGAAACAAGTGCCTCGTTGCTATGAGACACATGACAAATGAAAACAATGTGTGTTTTAAAACTGGCTCATATAAAATATTTTTATAGGCAGTGGCTATTTGATCCTAAAAAATCAAAGTCTGTGCCCATCATACACGACATGATTTACAGTGAAATACGTCAACTGCTCTGATTTTTTACCAAATAATATCAACTTGTCCAAATCGGGGCAAAAATCATGTAGTTTATTCCAGTCTTAAACTACAATGCCTGATAGATGTAGCCCTTTGCTTCCTTTGGTATCCTATTATCCTGTATATAGTTAAGTGTTTGTCCAAAGAAACTGTGCCAAACAGGGGTGTGTTTCCAAAAAGCATTGTGTGTCACTGTGGTCACAAGTTCTGTCGTTACCAACATAGTTCAAAGTTTCAATGTTGCCCGAAACCATAGTTCCAATGAACATTCGCAAACAGCGTCACAAAGCTCTCGACCAGTGGTTAGAAGCATCATTTGTTATGACGTGGACTTACAAGGATCGTGCAAAATAAGCAAGCTGACATACTATATATTCCTTATCAGTTATTTAAAAAAATATATACATTTCTTTCTATGTATTTTAGTGTGTCAACAACCAACATCTCTTCACGCATGCAAGGGAACCTCGCTTTTTGACATAAGTTGGAACCAGCGATGAATCAAACATTTAATAAAGGGAAATTATGGGGATAAATAATAGTAACGTATGTAGATGCCATGTTCGCTAAAGCAGCATTTCTGAAAAAAAATGAGGTTGTGGAGAAACCGCATGTATGCTGGAGTAAAGTCTGCGCCAATTACATAATGCATGTTAACAATGAGCAGCCATAAATTGTTCATGTAAATGAACTACAATAACGTTGTGACTTTGTGATTCTAACTCGATTAATTAGCAGAAGTTATTATTCCACCACCTGCGTGTTGTGACATTAATTACAGTTTTTTTTAACGAAGTATATGCGACCAAGGTAGTAGGGTTTTAGGAAATAGTCATGACTATCTAGTTCTCTAACAATACATAATACTTTAATAGTCCACTTCAGACATTCTACAAACTATAAGTAACTTTTCAACTACATGTCAACCAGCAGTCATTAGAGTATTAGTAGACTGCTTTGTTTTGATGTTCAACCAACAAACATCTATTGATTATAAGTAACTTTGCAACTATAGCCTATGACAACTTATTCAACTAACCTTAACCTTAACCAAACAGGCTACTAATACTCTGATGAGAGTTAGTAGAATGTCTGAAGTGGACTATCCAAATAAAGTGTAACCCATCACACTAAACAATAGTGTACGTCATTGTGTGGGAAACACACCCCAAAACAGCAATTAATTTTTTCAACATTTGCATCTCATTCCTATTGAGAAATAATGATAGCAGTTATTAAATATCTGCTTAGTTATCTCTAAACTTCTCTTTTGTAACATGTCTGACAGCAGTTTCCTTAGCAGTAATCTTTTTGTTGTTGTGGTTGTTGCCTGTAAGTCATTGACTTACATTGAGGTTTCGGGTGAATGCCATTGTAACTGACAAGTCAAGATTCTATTCAGAGCTACTCTTGTCCTGGGACTAAAAATTATTAATTTTTATGACAGCACTCATAACCGCAAATGGATCCATCCAACAAAGTACTTTGTTGTTGACAGCAAAATTACTATATTAATTCACGCCTATATCCTCTTCTGAAATATGGAAGCGCGCCAGGTAACAGTGCCTCTAATATAATGAGACATCACACAGAAATATGTAGCAAACTGACTGGTAAAGCACATGCCATTTTTGTGGATTTCAAATGACACCCTTGGGAAAAATGTGAACTTTAAAACTTATTCAAAAAAGTTAAACAGTCTGGAAACTAATTGCATGACATGAACGTGCATAATTCCTCATAATTCCCATGTTATGTGGTGATAGAAAAAAATTGAATAGATGCATGCCTACATTTAATAGTAAACATATGCCATACAGTATAAAAATGTGCAAATTTGTCAATTAATCTCAGCAAATTATGCAATTACAGAGTTACCAAATGTCAGTTGTCACGTAATAGTGTCTCGTTGTATTTCAATTAATTATAATTTTGATGAACTAACTGTCCAGTAAAATACCAGCCTAACAATAGTTTGAAA
>NW_015658839.1:1124-1732 GCF_001515625.1 Sinocyclocheilus rhinocerous | reverse complement strand
AGTTTTATGCTTATGAAGTAATGTTTGAGCTTCTTAGTACAACAACCTTAATTTAGTGCTTCTGGAATAGTAACACTATATTAGTGCAACTAAGCAAATGAAGAGAATGCAAACCCAAATATGCTGAAAACATTCTTTCTCTCTTAGAGAAAGATGGTTTATATAATATTAAGACTAAAACTTGCCCACATGAAAGATGTTTCTAACAAGTGAAATGAAATGTCATTTGCAATGCAGAAAGAAAGATATTAATGTGCTAGGAGTTTTATGCTCATGAAGTTATGTTTTTTTTTAATATGTTAGGAATGTTATGCTCATGAAGTTATGTTAGGGCTTCTTAGTACAAGAAGATTAGTTTTGTGCTTCTGTGAACAGTAACACTATGTTAGTGCAACTAAGCAAATGAAGAGAATGCTAGCCGACATATGCTGAAAACCTTCATTCTCTGTAAGAGAAAGTTGGTTTATGCAAAGTAAAGACTAAATCTTGCCCACAAGAAAGATGTTTCTAACAAGTGAAATGAGATGTCATTGGCAATGCAGAAAGACAGATTTTATTGTGTTCGGAGTTTTATGCTCATGAAGTTATGTTTTAGCTTCTTAGTACAA
>NW_015658839.1:543-925 GCF_001515625.1 Sinocyclocheilus rhinocerous | reverse complement strand
TTTCTAACAAGTGAGGAAATATATTATATGCAGCCCAGAAAGACAGATATTAATGTGTTAGGAGTTTTATGCTCATGAAGTTATGTTAGGGTTTCTTAATACAAGAAGCTTATTTTCATGCTTCTGTGAACAATAACACCATGTTAGTGCAACTAAGGAAATGAAGAGAATGCAAACCCACATATGCTGAAAACCGTCTTTCTCTGTTAGAGAAAGATGGTTTATGCAATATTAAGACTAAAGCTTGCCCACATGAAAGATGTTTCTAACAAGTGAAATGAAATGTCATTTGCAATGCAGAAAGAAAGATATTAATGTGTTAGGAGTTTTATGCTCATGGAGTTATGTTAGGGTTTCTTAGTACAAGAAGCTTAGTTTCATG
>NW_015658839.1:0-147 GCF_001515625.1 Sinocyclocheilus rhinocerous | reverse complement strand
ATGCTGAAAACCTTCTTTCTCTGTTAGAGAAAGTTGGTTTATGCAATGTTAAGACTAAATCTTGCCCACATGAATGATGTTTCTAACAAGTGAAATGAAATTTCATTTACAATGCAGAAAGAAAGATATTAATGTGTTAGGAGTTTT
>NW_015658838.1:234-544 GCF_001515625.1 Sinocyclocheilus rhinocerous | reverse complement strand
AAGTCTGCGATCTGCTGTAAAGCAAGAAGAAGAAGAAGAAGAAGAACTTCACTTGCCGGCTGAAGAAGAAGACCCCAACGCGCTAAGGACAGTTCAGACATTGCGGTGAATCAGAGGTAAAAAATGATATAAATACTGTTCAGTTAATCAGTTTCTTGCACAGACCGATCGTTTCGTGTCTTTACACATCAATGTATCGTCACAAGCCGCAGGGTTTAATTTGGTTTTGTTTGTGTATGTTTTTTTGACTCTCAAAGCCGTGATTCCCATTCACTTCCATTATATGACTGACAGACTGCAACGGTTTGAG
>NW_015658838.1:0-199 GCF_001515625.1 Sinocyclocheilus rhinocerous | reverse complement strand
CGGTTTGAGTTAAAAATCTTTGTTTGTGTTCTACTGAAGAAACAAAGTCACCTACATCTTGGATGCCCTGGGGGTAAGCAGATAAACATAAAATTTTCATTTTTGGGTGAACTATCCCTTTAAGCAGCACACACATCTGTTTCCAACATTGATAAAAAAAATCTGCATATTAGAATGATTTCTGAAGGATCATGTGACA
>NW_015658837.1:0-553 GCF_001515625.1 Sinocyclocheilus rhinocerous | reverse complement strand
CACTGTCATAGTGTTTGGGAATATTCATGCATAATTTAAATACATCACATGAAATCAGATAGAAAATAAAATATTTTAGAATGCAGCATCACGGTTGTCTGAACCAATGAGCATTAAGCTGTGTCGTCAGTCAGTCGTTTCCCATCATGCCTTTGATCACAGTCGGTGGTCAGTCAGTCGTTTCCCATCATGCCTTTGATCAGCAGCAGTCGGTGGAGAGCAACTGCGCTCGACGTCTTATTGTCAAAAGCAGAGGGTCTATCAAGAGTCTCTTATCTCTTCTCTGTAATGGATTGTCCTAAGTCATCATGTGTCTTTTTGGATAAATTATTATATAATTTCATATGGAAAAACAAATCACACAAAGTTAAAAAGGAGGTTCTAAGAAATAAGATTAGTGATGGAGGTCTCGACGTTGTGGACTTCACCCTCTTTAACCATGTATTAAAAGTAAATTGGTTGAAAAGATTCGTTAAAAAACTGATTCTATATGGAACACATTTCCTAGTTTTATTTTTAAGAAAATTGGAGGCATTGAATTTTTGTTACAGTG
>NW_015658836.1:429-586 GCF_001515625.1 Sinocyclocheilus rhinocerous | reverse complement strand
TGCAATGAATATAATGTTAAACTTTCAGTATTAACGCCTGTATAGTTGATGTGCACGAGTTGATAAGCAAATCACGCTGAGTGGATTGAGCGCGCGGAGGCGCAGATGTGCGAGCTTGTCGAATATACCTTTCTTTCTCACAGACATCACTGGAAAG
>NW_015658836.1:0-158 GCF_001515625.1 Sinocyclocheilus rhinocerous | reverse complement strand
TTTTCAACCTTAGGCATACACGACTTTCTGGCGAAAGTGAATCTAGCAGCCTGTGTGAAATGCGCTAGGCTGTACTGTTCTGCACTAGTACAAATACATGCACGCGTTGCGCGTGTAAATCGCAGCACGTTTCAGATGAAAAAACGCGACTTCTATTT
>NW_015658835.1:53325-56485 GCF_001515625.1 Sinocyclocheilus rhinocerous | reverse complement strand
CCTGAACACGTGATCTTCTGCAACGCCCACATGTAAAACACAGGTGCTGCATCCCAAATGATGCACTCATACGCTATGTACTCAACCATGTAGTGCAGGAATTATATAAGGTTATTTTTGGTGCACATTCAGAGTCAAACATGAAGAAACTGAGGAACAAACAGGTTGGTTTATTAAAATGTCCAGATCTACAGAAATGAATGATATTTATTAAGAATATCATGTGAGTTTAGTAATTTAACATTTGATTTGTATAATATTAAACCCCAAAAATGTTATTTCTATCACTTAATTATGCAACAGTATCAATTTGTTTTAATATAAAGTAAGCCATGAAATGTGAATAATCAACTTTAGTACTTTTTTTTAATTCTCAAAAGCGCTCACTGTACTAGTATCTTGTAAACATGACTGTTTCCAGGTAGAAGAAAATTTAAAAAAGCTTCAATACCATTCAGGGCTTTATAAGTAATTAGCAAGATTTTAAAATGTTTTCATTGTTCAATAGGGAGTCAGTGCAGAGTTGACCGAACCGTGCTAATATGGTCATACTTCCTGGTTCTAGTAAGAACTTAGCTGCTGCATTTTGGACCAGCTGGAGTTTGTTTATTAAGCGCGCAGAGCAACCACCCAATAAAGCATTACAATAATCTAACCTTGAGGTCATGAATGCATGAATTAACGTTTTTGTTAATTTGACATTGAGAGCATACTGTAGGTCGTAGTTTAGATATATTTTAAGATGGAAAAATGCAGTTTTACAAATGCTAGAAACATGGTTTTCAAAGGAAAGATTACTATCAAATAGCACACCTAGGTTCCTAACTGATGACGAGGAATTAACAGAGCAGCCATCAAGTGTTAGACAGAGGTTTTAATTATTGGACCTAAAACCTCCGCCTTTAATAACCTAAAACACTGTTTTTTCAGAATTTAGCAGTAGGAAATTACTACCCGCAGTTGATTTTGATATTCTAGGTATTATAAAATGGCCAGAGTTTTAAGATCGCAGCGAACGTGAAGGACTTTAATGCGATAAGAGCTTGCTCAAGTACTGAGGAGGTAAACCATTCAGGGCTTAATACGTAATTAGCAAGATTTTTTAAATATATACGATGTTTAATAAAGAGCCAGTGTAGTGTTGACAGAACCAGGCTAATATGGTCATACTTCCTAGTTCTATTAAGAACTCTAGCTGCTGCATTGGACCAGCTGTAATTTGTTTATTAAATGCGCAGAGCAACCACCCAGTAAAGCATTACAATAATCCAAACTTGAGGTCATGAATGCATGAATTAAAAAGAAACGTGGCTTTCAAAGGAAAGCTAACACCATGTTTCCAGATGATATCTCCCAAGGGTAACATGTAAAGTGTGAAAAGCAACAGTCGTAGTACTGAGCCTTGAGGTACTCCATACTGTATTTGTGATCGATATGATATCTCGTCATTTACTGCTATGAATTGATGACGGTCAGATAAGTAAGATTTGAACCATGACAATGCGATTCCACTAATGCCAACATAATTTTGTAGTCTACTCAAAAGGACGTTGTGGTCGATAGTGTCAAACGCAGCGCTAAGATCCAGTAGCACTAATAGAGAAATACAACCACGATCGGATGATAAGAGCAGGTCATTTGTAACTCTGATGAGAGCAGTCTCAGTACTATATATCAGTACTATAAGTTTTCAAAATGTGTACTTTGGGTATGGATGTGTGTAATTTACTTTGTACATTCCTTCCTTCCTCTTTCTCCAGTCTTCCATGAACTTAATATGTTTATTTAAATGCAGCTAAAATCAATTGATTGCAACCACATACCTTAAAAAATGTAGAAAATTAAATAATTTTTTTCAGTGGAGGTACAGGAAAAGAGAGAGCAAAAACTGTGCATGCATGAATGGATATTTTTATATGTGCGAGTCTAAAACATACTCCTATGTGAAATGTCAATATAATGCACGAGTTAAGGGGGTCCTATTATGCTCTTTTACAAAGTCTTGATTTTGTTTTGGGGGTGTACTAGAACAGGCTCTCATACTAGGTTGTTCAAAAAACACATTATTTTTCACATATTTTACATTATTACAACACCTCCCTCCCCAGTCAAACAATGTATTTCTACATTATTTGGAGATTCAATGTGAAATTATGACATACACAATCGTTATGTTATTTCTACATTATTTGGAGATTCAATGTGAAATTATAACAATATTAATATATTATATAAATATGCAATGTGCAATTAATTTTTTGTAATCGATTAACAGCACTACTGTCAAATGGATGTCTGTTGCTTTGGGCCATTAAACTTGTTTTTGTCTCTTTTCCTCTCAGGCCTGATGGAGCTGAAAGAGGAGAGTCAAGAACTGAATGAAACCAAAGAGAAAGATCAAAATGAGAAACAGCATGATTTCAAACCTGGAGAAAAATCGATTGGTTGCTCACAGAATGAAAAGAATTCAAAACCAAAAAAATCTCAAAGTACAACCCTCAATTCCCAGATGAGAATTCACACTGGAGAGAGACCTTTCACTTGCCAACAGTGTGGAGAAATTTTCAATAGAAAAGAAAGCCTTAAAGTCCACATGAAAATTCACATTGAAAAGAAACAGTTCATATGCTCTCAGTGTGGAAAGATTTTTACACGGGAAGGTCACCTTAATATCCACATGAGAACTCATACTGGAGAGAGACCGTACACCTGCAAACTGTGTGGGAAGGGTTTCATACAAAGTGGAGGTCTTAAGAGTCACATGAGAGTTCATACTGGAGAGAAACCTTTCACCTGTCAACAGTGTGGAGAAATTTTTAATCAAAACGAAAGCCTTAAAGTCCACATGAAAATTCACATTGAAAAGAAACAGTTCATATGCTCTCAGTGTGGAAAGAGTTTTACACGGGAAAGTCACCTTAATATCCACACGAGAACTCATACTGGAGAGAGACCGTACACCTGCAAGCTGTGTGGGAAGAGTTTCATACGAAATGGAGACCTTAAGACTCACATGAGAATTCACACTGGAGAGAGACCATACACATGTATTCAGTGTGGAAAGTATTTTACACAGAAAAAAAACCTTAAAGTCCACATGAGAATTCACACTGGAGAGAGACCATTCATATGTGCTCAGTGTGGAAACAGTTTGAGATAT
>NW_015658835.1:48215-50881 GCF_001515625.1 Sinocyclocheilus rhinocerous | reverse complement strand
ATTTTTACACGGGAAAGTCACCTTAATATCCACACGAGAACTCATACTGGAGAGAGACCGTACACCTGCAAGCTGTGTGGGAAGAGTTTCATACGAAATGGAGACCTTAAGACTCACATGAGAATTCACACTGGAGAGAGACCATACACATGTATTCAGTGTGGAAAGTATTTTACACAGAAAAAAAACCTTAAAGTCCACATGAGAATTCACACTGGAGAGAAGCCTTACACCTGCAAACTGTGTGAGAAGAGTTTCATACGAAGTGGAGGTCTTAAGTGTCACATGAGATGTCATACTGGAGTGAAACCTTGCACCTGCAAACAGTGTGGAAAGAGTTTCACACGCCAAGAAAACTTTAAGACTCACCACACTGGAGACACTGGAGAGAGACCATACACATGTATTCAGTGTGGAAAGTATTTTACACAGAAAAAAATCCACATGAGTTCATATGCTCTCAGTGTGGAAAGTATTTTACACAGAAAAAAAACCTTAAAGTCCACATGAGAATTCACACTGGAGAGAAGCCTTACACCTGCAAACTGTGTGAGAAGAGTTTCATACGAAGTGGAGGTCTTAAGTGTCACATGAGATGTCATACTGGAGTGAAACCTTGCACCTGCAAACAGTGTGGAAAGAGTTTCACACGCCAAGAAAACTTTAAGACTCACATGAGAATTCACACTGGAGAGAGACCATTCATATGTGCTCAGTGTGGAAAGAGTTTCATATATAAAGTAAGCCTTAATTATCACATGAGGATTCATTCAAGAGAAAACCGTTTTAAATGTCATCAGTGCGAAAGAAGTTTCACAGACACAAATCACCTTGAGGATCATGTTAAAATTCACATCGGAGAAAAGCCTTTCATGTGCCATCACTGTGGAAAGAGTTTAAAAAACAATGTAAACCTTGAGAGTCACATGAGAGTTCACACAGGAGAGAAATCTTTCACCTGCCCTCAGTGTGGAAAGAGTTTCACAGTAAAAAGGAACCTAAAGGTTCATGAGAATTCACACAGTAGAGAGATTCACATTTCTAAGCAAACTGAAACATCATTTGCAAACTCATTCTGGTAAGAAATTGCAGTTTTCGTCAGAGTGGCGGGGTTAAAAAAAAAAAAAAAAAAAAAAAGGAGCTGATTTCTTGATTACCCCCTTCTCATTTCTTTAGAAAGGTACTGGAACGGTATTACATTAAAAGTAATATCTCAATTTTGAAACATACAAATCCCCTGACCATCTTTATATTTGTATGGCATCTGAACTCAATTTGAAGGGTCTTGTTCCTAGATTTGTTGAATATTTTAAGGGTTCCTCCTATCCAACATTTGAAGATGTCCTGGGAAAGACCTTAGCATAGATATTTCAAAAGACACTTAGACCGAGGCCCTTCAAGGCATTAGGTCGTGTTCCATCAGCTCTAACTTTCAGCTCAATAGGGGCCCAAGCACCAATGGTGCGAGGACCCTCTTGGAATTGCCCTGTGCCCTGTTTCTTCGTCGTCGTCTTCTTCAAAGGGAATCACATTTTTGAGAGCCTAAACATGCTCCAAAACATTGCACACTGGTGAACTGGTGGAAATTTACAACTGTTATGTGTTTCAGAATTGAGAGTGGTAAAATGGCTCGATAGCACCACCTATCAAATTTAAACAAAGAGCCCCTGCCGCTACGTTTTACGTACGTGTGCGAAATTCGGTACATGCTTGTAATGTCCCTACACCTACAAAAAAAACGATCTTAGAGCGAAGTCGTAAACACAACAGGAAGTCAGCCATTTTGAATTTTCTCTGATTTTTGTTCAGTTTTCGCCATTTTCAGCCCTCGTACTTCAACAAACTTCTCCTACAGCTTTAATTGGATCATCTTCAAATTTGGTAATGTAATCATAAATTACAAAGATCTTGAGTTTTCGTCAAATGGCGTGTCCATGGCAGCCTGACAAATTTCGATGTTTCGCCATGAAACAGGAAGTTGCTATAACTCAGGCATACAATGTCCAATCTGCCCCAAACGTCACACTGTTCTGTCCTGAACACATGTCCATGCCCATATTCAGTTATAGTCATAGCACCACCTACTGGCAACAGGAAGTGACATGTTTAACACTGTTATGGACTCCTTGCAACATATTTAAAAATGTCAGCAATTGTAAACATGCTAGAAACACTTAGCTAATTTGCTAAAGCATGCTATTAATACAATGAAACGGGAAGTTGCTGTAACTCAGGCATGCAATATACAATCTGCCCCAAACTTCACATGTTTGATAAGAGTCCTGGCCTGAACACATGCTCATATTCGGTTATAGTCATAGTGTAACCAAGGTTACTAAAGCCCATATTAAACCTGTAAAAGAAAGAGAGAATTATTATAATGCACATATAATATATTTGATTATATTATTTTAATGTTTTAGAGATCAAATATTGCTGAAGAAACTTCGTAAATGTCACAAACTAGAAAATAAATTAAATTAAACAGTTAGAAATAGCTCCGCCCTTGGTGGGTTGCGTCATCTCTAGCGCTAAATAGAGGTGAATAGTCTCTCGTCATAGTTAAGTGAAATGGCCGCTGGAGCAGTGATGCATGTCAGTTGTAGTTCTGAAGTTAAGAAAGTAAGTGAGAAATACTAGATTAACAATTGAAATTCATAATTAAA
>NW_015658835.1:45740-47171 GCF_001515625.1 Sinocyclocheilus rhinocerous | reverse complement strand
TTTTTTTCTTGTCTTTTCCCAACGCAAACAAATTAAAACAAAGAAATACAAAAGAAAAATACTTACCTTTTCAACTATAACCCTATCTTCTGTTATTATTTCCCTTGTCTTGCTGCAACGCTGGCTCAAGAGCGAACGTAGTCTTCTGATCTGGTCCAAGGCATTAGAAAGTGGTTTATGTTTAGATTGTAGGTCACGTGCTACAATAGCACCACCTACTGGCGAAAGGAAGTGACATGTTTAACGCTGTGATGCACTGTTAGCGGCACAGTAATATATGCCATTATGAGCTAAACATGCTAGAAACATTCAAGCAACACTTACTGAGTGCTAATCCTATTAATGCCATGAAGCAGGAAGTTGTTGTAACTCAACCATACAATGTCCAATCTACTCCAAACTTCACAAGTTTGATAAGATTCCTGGCCTGAACACAGCTAAAGGCCATTATTCAGTTATAATAATGCCAGTGTTTTTTTAGTTCTTTTTATGCATTTTAAGTATGTTTTCTGTATGTATTTGTATATGTAAATTTGTATATGCAATGCGATCTCGTGAGAATTCGTATGTATTTTACGTAAAATGTGGTTCTACAAAACATACTTTTACTTATGTTTGCACAGACACTAAATCGTACAATACTGACGTATTAACAGCATAAACATACAATACTGACATATTGACAACACCTAAAATGTCAAATATTTACGTATGATCAAGTTTTCAGACTTCAAATGGAACTTCATTTGAGGTTAAAAATGTTCAGAAAACACACTTTCCTGTCTGAAACAATCCTCTCAGACCAAATCCTGTTTTTTGTTTGTTTTATTTGACAAAATTTAAAACAAAAAAGTCCAAAAAGATTAATTCATACACATTTCAAAACTGCTGAGGATAAAATACACAAAAAAGCCTTCAGCTTATTTCCATTGTTGTCCTCAATATTAAAAAAAAAATGGACAAACAAATCATAAATGGAGTGCAATCCACTTAATAGGGCTGGGTAAAAAATATTGATATCTCGATTTTAATCGATTCTGATTTTTACGTAATGATATCGATTCTTAAATCTCAAGAATCGATTAGTCTAGCCTGTTTTCAGTTAATGGACAGAACATTGAAGGGTGCCTCCCATCCATATATTGCAATAAGCATTGTGCTTTGCTACTTTTAATATGAAACACAGTCTCAGATTTCAAATTCTGTCCATTGTATTGCAGTATTCAAACAATAAATGCCGTGTTGGTGCTGTTTAATAGTGCCTCAGTTCAACAGACGCGGCAGCGCGTAGCGCACGTGAACCGATCATCTCCTCCACATTAATACCAGCTTCAGCACAAAATAAGCATGACTAAACATCCGAATGCAAGTTAAAAGAAAGAGTACAACTTTACAATCCGTATTCTGTCTCATGTAATCGCTCAATCAGTG
>NW_015658835.1:41593-45116 GCF_001515625.1 Sinocyclocheilus rhinocerous | reverse complement strand
TTTTTTTACTTCCCTTCTAAAAATATTATCAACTTGTATCTATTGAATACACCCAGGTAATTTATACCAAGCAACAGAGCTAGTATATAACAGATTTTTTTTCCCATTTCACTCTTAAACCTACAAGGATATATATCATTACTACACGCCCTTGTAGAATGACAGTGAACCTGCAATACAAATACATAATATTCTAACAGATACTTTGGAACTATTTTCTTTAATATCTTACCATCCATCACCAGTTTAAAAAAAGTTTTTTTTTCTTTTAAAAAACAAATGTTACTATAATGTTCATCTCGCAAATGCATCAGTGGATGTACTTTCAAAATAACCCTACACAACTTATTTTGAGCAGTCTGCAATTTATTTTTTAATTTCTTTGAAATACCGCTATACCAAAAAGCTCCAGCATAATCAAAGTGTGACTGCACTAATGCACCAGCCAACATTTTTAAAGTTTGAGTATCTAAGAAAGCCACTGGTCTTGCAAAAATTTTTATTCAATTACAAATTTTTGAATTCACTAAAGTAGCCATCTTTTCTCCTGTCAAATTACTGTCCAAATACAACCCAAATATTTTACTTCTCATTTAGGTGTAATAATTCGATCACCAACCTTTACCTCTAATCTAAAGCATTTTTTCAATTTAGCCACTGAGCCGAATAATATAACTTCAGTTTTCCCCAAATGTAAAGATTGTTTATTATGGCAAAACAATTTGGAGACCCCTTCAATCTCTCTACTTAATTCATTTTCAATATTTTCCTTCCACTCATGAGACACAATTATTGCTGCATCATCTGCATATAATAAAAGCTTATTTAAACAGGCCATTATTAAATCATTAATATAAAATAAAAAAGTAAAGGACCTAATACACTCCCTTGTGGAACCCCCTATTGAAATGGTCATGCAATCCGACAACACCCCATTTAAATCCAGTGGCGGCTCGTCAGGGGAGGCACAGCTTCCCCATAATTTTGAGGTGAAAATGGGAGGAGGACGATTTAATGTTAATAAAATTCACAATTCATTTAAGTTCATGTCTCAGAATGTGTATTTTATGTTTGTAATTTCACAGCTGTAATACCATAACATGTTAATGAAGTTGGAAAGCGCTGCTTTTCTATCGCGAATGTGCCGAATCTGCTGATGTAATTACAACCGCTAATGATAGAGAAGGGTAGGGGGAGGCCGGGGGAGAGCTGAGCTCTCGTGCCTCCGTTGGTAAAAAAAAATTTGCCAATCACCATCGAGTGTTCACTTTCAGCGCTGAGGAGTGTTGAGAAAAGAAACCTTGCAAGGGAGGCTAGCCTGACGAAACAATGACGAAATTTATGCCGTGTCTTCGTTAACGAGACGGGACTATAATGTTATTTGAGGACTACCAGACGTTCAAAATACATCCTTTAGGCTACTGTCTTGTCCTTCAAAATGTGTGTCCCTGTCACTGGATTGCAATTGGATGAGGGGCGTTTGCATATCTAGTCTCAGTATGGCAGCCGCAGTGGATGGATAGGCTACCAAAATGCGAACTAGCGATCTGAAACAATGGCCTCCGCACCCGAAGGGGTATGGATAAGGTGACCAGACGTCCCGTTTTTCCCGGGAGTCACAATTTATTGTCGAATAACTTAAAGTTAGTGAAGGCGGGATAGGCGGAATCTCGCTAATAGAAGTGCTCTCTCTCGCGCACGCTCCACTTCTTCAGTTCTCATATACAGAGTGCAATCAGTCCTCAGTGCTCAAATACAGACACAGCAGTCCAAATGTCTATCGTGTAGAGTATTTCACGTAAATACAGTCAGTTATGGATTAAGTGAACGTAAAGGTGGGTGAAAACTGAACATGTGTCAGTATTACATGCATGCCTTCCATCTTAAAGGGACAGCATTCCTAATGAAGTACCTATCCGTGTCATTAATGTTAACCAACAAAAGA
Source organism: Sinocyclocheilus rhinocerous (assembly GCF_001515625.1). Classification (NCBI taxonomy): domain Eukaryota; kingdom Metazoa; phylum Chordata; class Actinopteri; order Cypriniformes; family Cyprinidae; genus Sinocyclocheilus; species Sinocyclocheilus rhinocerous. The sequence continues at coordinate 43,171 of NW_015658835.1, read as the reverse complement.
TGTTAAATAAATGTTAAGTAAACCTACTGTATCTGAAAAATGAGTTTAATTTGTATCTCTTTCATATGTCTTATTGTCTTATTCTGCTTCTTTTTCAATAAATTATATATATTATATATGAACAACTATAATTTTTATAAGTTGCTCCCTTTTCACTACTGTTAAAGGGATAGTTCACCCAAAAAATTTAAATTGCCATCATTTAAGTTTTTCCAAATTCAATCCTTGATTCAAATTTCTCATAAGCTTAATTGATTTGGTCTAAAGAGAGAAGAATTAATGACTATTTTTGTTTGAAGACTACAAATAAAAGAGCTACCAAAATAAATGTTGGTAACTGCAGTTTGACTAAAAGTAATGACTAAAAGTTGACAAAAATGCAATGACTTTGCGTCGACTAAAACTATGAAATACTCAAATGACTAAAATGTGACTAAGACTATTAAGCATTTTCGACTCAAGAGAAAGACTAAGACTAAATAAAAAATGCCTGTCCAAATTAACACTGCTATAGATATAGTTTTAATGTCTGTAAGGCAAAGATAGCCTATACACAGAGTTTCGCGCTCAAGTTCACAGACCGAGACAGCAGAAAGCGCATCCTCTTTGCTTTCATTATTTTACAAAAGCGCGGTATTGTGAGTGCACACAAATAAACGTAGAGTCTTTACAGATTTGAAAGATGTATTACTCTTTTCTGTATGACCAAAAATGACGATATCGATGTACTGTGTTACCATACACTAGCCGTTAACGATCTGTCCGTCACAGACTGCGTGACTTCGCCCGTGTATTTTATTTTATTTTTTTCTGTGACTAATAAAATTTTGGTCGACTAACGATTAGTCGACTATTAGGGGCCAGCCCTATCTGCTATTATCACTTTATCGGATTCTGTGAAACGCCTTGTGCTTCTCAGTGCTATCTAGAGGCTGTGTTTCGCCACGCTAATATGTTGGCGGTTCCCCGCTAACCTTATGTCTAAATAAGGATTTTGTGAAACACCAAGTGCTTCTCGGGTCTATCCGGTGGCTAGTGTTTTTTCAACACTGATAGATCGATTATTCCCTGCTATTTTCCAGGCAGTTTGTGATGCGTTGTGCTTCTCGGTACAATCTGACGGCCAGTTGTCAAGTGTGTATTTTTGTATCTCGTTGCTTTTTCCCTGTTATTGCGGTGGCCATGGCTCACGCTTCTATTGCTACTGGATTCACTATAATATGTAAGCTGTGCCCTAATACTCTTCTACCCGATGACGGCCACGATGTTTATCCATCCTGCTTTGGAATACAGCATTTGAGAAAGGCTCTCACGGACCCATGTCTGCACTGTAGCCTTTTACCCATGTCAGAGAGACGGCTCCGTCTTGCCGAATTGGACCCCAAGTCCACAGTAAGACTTGGAGCAACGGAGCAACAACCTGTCACACGGAATCGAAAACGTGTTGCATCTGCGGCTGCCGGAGCTCCCCTATCTAATGGCGCTTTTCCACTGCATGGTACGGCTCGGTACGGTTCACTTTTGGGGGGTTTTCCACTGGGTACAGTACCTGGTACCTGGTACTTTTTTTAGTACCAC
>NW_015658835.1:39221-41016 GCF_001515625.1 Sinocyclocheilus rhinocerous | reverse complement strand
GTATTTGTCTTGTCTTATTCTGCTTCTTTTTAAAAAAAATTATAAATGATATATTTTATATATATTATATATGAACAACTATAATTTTTATAAGTTGCTCCCTTTTCACTACTGTTAAAGGGATAGTTCACCCAAAAATTTAAATTGTCATCATTTATTCAAGTTTTTCCAAATTCAATCCTTGATTCAAATTTCTCATAAGCTTAATTGATTTGGTCTAAAGAGAGAAGAATTAATGACTATTTTTGTTTGAAGACTACAAATAAAAGAGCTACCAAAATAAATGTTGGTAACTGCAGTTTGACTAAAAGTAATGACTAAAAGTTGACAAAAATGCAATGACTTTGCGTCGACTAAAACTATGAAATACTCAAATGACTAAAATGTGACTAAGACTATTAAGCATTTTCGACTCAAGAGAAAGACTAAGACTAAATAAAAAATGCCTGTCCAAATTAACACTGCTATAGATATAGTTTTAATGTCTGTAAGGCAAAGATAGCCTATACACAAAGTTTCGCGCTCAAGTTCACAGACCGAGACAGCAGAAAGCGCATCCTCTTTGCTTTCATTATTTTACAAAAGCGCGGTATTGTGAGTGCACACAAATAAACGTAGAGTCTTTACAGATTTGAAAGATGTATTACTCTTTTCTGTATGACCAAAAATGACGATATCGATGTACTGTGTTACCATACACTAGCCGTTAACGATCTGTCCGTCACGGACTGCGTGACTTCGCCCGTGTATTTTATTTTATTTTTTTCTGTGACTAATAAAATTTTGGTCGACTAACGATTAGTCGACTATTAGGGGCCAGCCCTATCTGCTATTATCACTTTATCGGATTCTGTGAAACGCCTTGTGCTTCTCAGTGCTATCTAGAGGCTGTGTTTCGCCACGCTAATATGTTGGCGGTTCCCCGCTAACCTTATGTCTAAATAAGGATTTTGTGAAACACCAAGTGCTTCTCGGGTCTATCCGGTGGCTAGTGTTTTTTCAACACTGATAGATCGATTATTACCTGCTATTTTCCAGGCAGTTTGTGATGCGTTGTGCTTCTCTGTACAATCTGACGGCCAGTTGTCAAGTGTGTATTTTTGTATCTCGTTGCTTTTTCCCTGTTATTGCGGTGGCCATGGCTCACGCTTCTATTGCTACTGGATTCACTATAATATGTAAGCTGTGCCCTAATACTCTTCTACCCGATGACGGCCACGATGTTTATCCATCCTGCTTTGGAATACAGCATTTGAGAAAGGCTCTCACGGACCCATGTCTGCACTGTAGCCTTTTACCCATGTCAGAGAGACGGCTCCGTCTTGCCGAATTGGACCCCAAGTCCACAGTAAGACTTGGAGCAACGGAGCAACAACCTGTCACACGGAATCGAAAACGTGTTGCATCTGCGGCTGCCGGAGCTCCCCTATCTAATGGCGCTTTTCCACTGCATGGTACGGCTCGGGACGGGTCACTTTTGGGGGGGTTTCCCCTAGGTACAGTACCTGGTACCTGGTACTTTTTTTAGTACCACCTCGGTTGGGGTTCCAAGCGAACCGTACCGTTACCAAAACGTGACGTGTAAACTCTGCTGATCACGGATTGGCCGGAGAGAATCGTCACTACCTGCGTCACTGAACTTGCGACACAAATACAAAAGAACCGCTAGATTTAAATCGGCATAACCAGCAAAGGATCGAACGCAACTGTTTTGAATGAGTGCACCTTTTTTTTAACAACCAAAAAGTTTTGTTTTCGTTGTCTGTTGAGGAAGTACAGACGTTCCTCTCCTTGA
>NW_015658835.1:25446-38856 GCF_001515625.1 Sinocyclocheilus rhinocerous | reverse complement strand
GTTGGGGTTCCAAGCGAACCGTACCGTTACCAAAACGTGACGTGTAAACTCTGCTGATCACGGATTGGCCGGAGAGAATCGTCACTACCTGCGTCACTGAACTTGCGACACAAACACAAAAGAACCGCTAGATTTAAATCGGCACAACCAGCAAAGGATCGAACGTAACTGTTCTAAACGAGCGCACCTTTTTTTTAACAACCAGTCGTGGTAGTAGAGGCGGCGCAACTATAACGACATGTGAATAATCCCGCCCACTCTAAAGCGGTACTGAACTGCAGTGGAAACGCAAACCGTGCCGAGCGGGGTCGTACCACGCAGTGGAAAAGCGCCATAAGAAGGCAACGTCAAGGAACGAGCAGGTAGATAAAGTTTCTCTTTCTAAGACAGTTGCTGTCCTTTCGTCTGAGATGTCAGAGATAAAACGCCTTCTTCAGACGCTCCAGCCTGTTATTCCTGCTTCACCTGGAACTTTTACACAGGCAGATGTAGAGGGTTCTAAGAGAATGGATGACGAACCTTTCAGTTCATCTTCTCCTCCTCCATATCACACTGACTTTGACGTGCTCTCTACAAGTGCATCTGACTCGCTTTTTCAGGATCATTTCAATGCGGTGGATGTTGCTGCGCAATCTTCCCTCTAGGAGATCACAGTTTTTTCAGCTGCAGGGGGTTCTAGTAGTGATTTGATTCACTCTGGACTAACTCCATCCTCCGTGGATGATTCCTTAACGGTGCTCCAGATGGCGGTTGCTCGTTTAGGGGCTGGATAACTCGCCAGTGCAGCCAGCCCAGTCCAACGTATTTTTTAGGCAGCCTTCAGCTAGGTCTAACTTCGCTATGCCACCATGCAAGGATTTCGTTGCAGAATTTTCAAACTCCCTAATAGGGTCTAGTACACAAAGACTGCCTGTACACTGGCATCTATAGTGGATGCAGATAGCATTGGGGTTGGCCGTGCTCCAGAAATAGAGCAACCTGTCGCTGCCCTTGTGGTGTCACCTGATGAGGCCCTGCGAGGCAATGTGCGTTGCCCCAGTACTCGGTGTGGTCGCACAGACTCGTTACTCAAAAAGGCATATGAGTCTACCGCGTATATAACCCGTGTGGAGAACACAATATGTCAATTACTCCTCGCCACAACTAGTACACTTGAATAGGAAAATGGGGACCCCTTGGTTTCCACAATTCCTTCAAACTGCGCTTCTGGCTATATGGGCCATGGCACCTGTGAACTGGGTAGTCTTACAGCCACGCTTCTGACAGCTCGCCGACAAGTGTGGCTCGCCCAGGCGAAACTGCCAGAGGATTGTAAAAAGACACTACGAGACCTCCCAATTGTTCCTGGTCACCTGTTTGGACCCAGTGTCCCAGAGCTTCTGGAAAAGAGGAAATTGTCTGAGACCACTTGTCAGTTGACCACTAGTCAGTTGGCTCAGCGCACTTCTGTTTTTAAGGTGCCGGGCATTCAGGCTCAACATCGTTTTGCAACACCAGAGCAACGATTCCGTCAGCGTTCTACACCACAGCCTCAGGGGTTACAGAGGCCCTGTGCTACTGAGGACACTCAAGGTTTGCACTCCTGTTTTTAAGGTGCCGGGCATTCAGGCTCGACATCGTTTTGCAACACCAGAGCAACGATTCCGTCAGCGTTCTACACCACAGCCTCAGGGGTTATAGAGGCCCCGTGCTACTGAGGACACTCAAGGTTTTCGACCTCATCAGCAGCAGTCGCCAGTGGGTCCACGTCAATATCCCCCACTGCTGTTAAAAGTCGCACCCACAATGCTTGAAGGCACTGGGCCGGTGGTCGATCATTATTCAAGTCTACACCTGCAGTACTGGAAGGAGATGACAGTAGATCTATGGGTTTGGACTATAACGAGCAGGGGGTATACTCTGCATTTTCGACGCCAGCCCCTAAAATTTTCAAGGATTGTTCCTACAGTAATAGGGAATCCGGTTTGTTCAGAAGCTCTCTCTCAAGAAATTTGATCGCTGCTAGAGAAGGGAGCCATAGAAAGAGTTCATCCCTTTCAAAGGGACGGTTTTTATTCAACTTTCTTCCTCGTTTCAAAGAAGGATGGTGGTTTTCGTCCAGTTCTAGACTTGAGACATCTAAACGTGTTTCTGAAAACTCTTCCCTTTCGGATGTTACATGCAGCTGACGTTCTTCGGTCAGTAAAAAGAGAAGATTGGTTCATAAGCATCGATTTGAAAGATGTTTACGATGTGCGATGCTTAGTATACTGATCGTTATATTTATACTGATCATTTTCTTTGCTCACACACAGACCCTGCATCTAAACCAGACGCGACAGCTGTACAGAGATACCCATTTTTAAATAAATTTAGTTGCAGAGCTACTGCGAGCGATTATCAGTGCTGGAAATCCATTTATCCTTTGTTGAAACGTTCGGGTCGTCGTCACGGCTGCTTTGCAACGGTAGACGCCATGAATGTGCAAGCTCCCGAACGCTTTGGAAAGAAGGAGAAAGCGGCACAGCTGGTGTTTTCCACGTGTTTTAGGCACGACGTGAACAGCCCCAAAGTCTGTCTACACTGGACGCAACCAAGCGACCTTTGCAAATAATTTGAACTTTGTCTCAGTACGTCATAAATAGAACGTGCCATCAGTTTACTGTCGGGGATTTGTCGTGTCGCGTCACACCGCATCCAGTGTAGTCAGACAGCATCACTGGTTATAATGGGTTCTATAGTATTTTGTCGCGCCGCACCGCTCGCATCCGGTGTAGACACGGTGATTTGTCTGTTTGTGCCTGAAATGACACATACGCGCAAAATTATATCGAAATGAATGTCTCTGCAAGTATCCTTGTAAACTCAGTTGCTTTTGGCTTAGGTGAAGGTCAACAATTAAGAAAGAAAATGGATGTGTAACAGAATATTGACAGCAGTTTAATGTTCCTGTTGATTTCTGTGTCATGTTATTCAAACCACAAAACACAGAGAAAAATAACTTTTGTAGCAGAACACAGATTAACACAGCGGTGCGCTGTCGCCCTTTCTACGTAAAAATCAGTCAAATCATGTAACGTGAATGTCAGACAGTGTCTTACTCGAGACAAAAAAAAACGAGTTGAAAGCGTAACGAGCCGCGGAAGAGACAGACATCTTCCCTGGTGGCCAGGACGCGTCCTGGGAAAATGGCACGTATGGTCACCCTATCATTTACTGTCTATTTTGTTCTTGTAGACTATACCTTGCTGTGCTTCATCATAACGAAAACGCAAACAGAGAACAAGCCACAACATCAGCAGGAAAGATGGTGTACAAAATGGTGTTCCCGAAATCCAAAAAAGGGGAATGCATAGCACGGGCATTAAAAACAGATCCGACATGTAGTAAGTAATAAAACAGATTTATTCAAACAAATAAATAAATAAACAAAATAATATATTATATACTGTATATAACAAGTAATTAGTAATGTCCCTTTTTTTTCCTTACAGATTATGTTGACGAGCTACTGAAGCTCATCTTTGACTAAGTTATTATGGACCCATCTCCATTTGTGGATGAAATGAAGGCAATCCTCATTCCCACGCCCCTTTGTGCAGAGTATGACAGACCGTCAGAGGAGGAAGCGATTGCCCATCATGTTTCCAGATTCAATCAAGAGGGGGTCGGAAGCTAACGTAATGACCAGCCGGATCTGGAAACTCCAGGCGTATCCGGGTGACAACGCAGGACGGAATGACAACACGGACACTCCGACCTAAGTAGCCCCAGCACCAGCTGACAAAGCAAGATGGCGGAGCTGCCTAAAAATGAAAGGCAAACCTGTTAGTCTATGTGACCAAATAAAACATGTACAGAGTTTGAGTTTGTAAATAAAGATTATTTGAGTTACATATTCATATTTCATCATTTACGTGTTCTAGTTATGCCAATTTGATTATTGGTATGTTTTATCAGACTATACATACTCCTCTGATGTTCTGCCTCTTATACGGCCGTAGTCGCTTCTATAGATGTTGTAGATGTTCCTCAGAGTATATGGATTTAGACAATTTGGTTCAAAGCCTGGATGGTGTACCATGCATGTAGGTGGGACTGGAATCTGGTTCATTCTTCTTCCCAAGGTGAAAAAATGTGTGTCAAAACTATCCAGAACAAGTTGCTATATACATGTGTGTATATACATAATATATGTATATATTTGTGTAAAAAAATATTACAACTCGCATTAGGATTGTGCTTTTATTCCATAGCGTTCCATTACATTCTCATACATTACATGTACTAAGCGTCAAAACCACAAGTATTGCAGAAACAATTCTCTACCTGTCGTGCTTCTTTGCAGCAAAGGTTTTCAGCCTCGCTTGGCATTTTGATACAGTTCCCACACGTGCACCTAAATAAATTAGTAAATTAACTCACGCGCATACGTCAAACTGCCATAAACAATACTGACACTTACCATTGAGAAACGTCCTGTTCCAGTCGTGTTTGCGCTTGACTTTCTGGTTCAACAACTCTGGACGCTTCCTCGTCGGACTCGGGCTCGAACTGATAAGGCAAAATTTAAGCCATGTTGTCTATTCATAAACTGAAATCTTCAATACTCGATAAACCGTAATCCAGTATTGTTGATGGGCGTTCCGTTTCTCACATGTGCTGCACGCAGTAGACCAATCACAACAGACTGGGTCATCGGACCAATCACCGCAGATTAGCGTCACGCAAAGGAGGAGTTTGGAAAAATTTATCGTTGAACGAATCGTTTGGGAGTCGTTGAGCAAATAAGGGTAAAAATAAAGCATATTATAAGACAGTGAAAATGTTTTTTGACCTTGCATGCATGTCAACCTGTTGTTGTGGACTCCCAAAACAAAAACATGAACTTTCCTGACCCATAATAGGGGCACTTTAAGAACATTAAGAATGTATAAACTTGTTTTCGTTACAGCTGTGTAATCGCATTGGACGAATCTGCCGGTGGTGATTTCAAATATCAACATTGGCTACCAGAAATCACTTACTCTGCCTTTAATTTACGAGTAGCTTAAGCTACAGTTTCAGAGTAGCTTTCCCAACACTGCGGAAAGGTAAGTAACATAGCTCACGTGCACGCTCACATCCCCAGTTAACACGATCAACAATGGCATTCAATTTACAAAATATCTTCATGGAACATGATCTTTAATTAATATCCTAATGATTTTTTGGCATAAAAGAAAACGTGATCATTTTGACCATACATTGAATTGTTGGCTATTGTTACAAATATGTCCCGTGCTACTTATGACTGGTTTTGTGGTCCAGGGTCACATATTTGTTTTCTAATGTAAAATTATATTATTTTAGCGTGTAGACAATACTTTTATTTTGGTGTGGCGTTATGACGTCATAAGGCTGCGCCGCCCTCCTGCGTCTGTGATTCGGCTGACAAAAGGTGTGTGCTTTTAATATTTTTAAAGTGTTTAAATCAATCAAACTTATTTGGAGAATTGTATATAAAACTGTGCTTATCCTTACCTAGTGACATTACTGAAGGTTATTTTGTGTGAGTAAAGCGCATGAGTAACATAAACGGTGCGTCTCATTTCGCTCCCTGTATCGTGAATCATTTTATCGTAACACGAGTTCAGTCACTGACGACTAGTGAATGAGAGCTTTATGTAACTCCGAGTCAACTGAATCAACTTCATCGTAAAATGATTCATTGATTCGAAACGCTCGAATCAGCGCTCGCTGACGACACTGCTGCTCAAAATACAAACACAAACGTGTCGCAGATTTTACAAACAAACTGCAAATGTTTATCAAAGTATTAAAAATAACCTATAAATCAGTAAATGCCAAATATAAATCTGAATACGAATATGAACCTTATATTTGATTTGTGTTTTTTTATTTTTTATTAATTTGCACTCAAATTAATAAAAGGACATTATAATTATAAGGACACTTATTATTTAGTTTTTTTTTTTTCTTTCTTTTTTTGTCCTTTGTGCTACTGAACTAAGGAGCTGATTGAGAAGCACCCAGAGATTTAGCTTGCATTTATTGCATTTATTTTTCTTTCTGTTAATTATTCTCTTCTTAAACAGGACAAAGTGTCCAAACACACAGAAAAACTCCTGAAGCGACTGAGACACACATGACACACGATAATAAAGATGGTGTTTATTAAAGAGGAGAGTGAAGACGTGAAGATTGAAGAAACATTCAGAGTCAAACATGAAGATACTGAGGAACAAACAGGTTGGTTTATTAAAATGTCCAGATCTACAGAAATGAATGATATTTATTAAGAATACCATGTGAGTGTAGTAATTCATATTAAACCCCAAAAATGTTATTTCTATCACTTATTATGCAACAGTATTTAAAAAAATTATATAAAGTAAGCCATGAAATGTGAATGAAAATGAAAAATGAACATAACTGCTTCAAAATGTGTATTTTGGGTATGAATGTGTGTAATTTACGTTGTACGTTCCTATCTTCCTCTTCCTCCGTCTTCTTCCTCCAGTCTTCCTTGAACTTAATTTGTTTATTTAAATGCAGCTAAAATCAATTGATTGCAACCACGTACCTTACAAAATTGAGAAAATGCAATAATTTTTTTCAGTGGAGGTACAGGAACAGAGAGAGCAAAAACTGCATGCATGAATGGATTTGATTTATATGCGTATCTAAAACAGGGGTCTCCAACCTTATTTCATTCGGGAGCTCCTCTTTGCAAATGAAAGCGGCTGAGAGCTACCAATGTTATACAATACTTAAGTCTCTTAAATAATGTATCAATCCAAATTGTTATACACGGCATTGTTAAAATGTGCTGGAAATATTAAAAAAATACTGATACACACTGAAATGATTTTTCCAAGATTTATGACAAATAAAATAATAATAAAACCAATAGAATTGGCAGCACTAAGCACTTTTTGTTTGCATAAACAGTGAAATAAAAACATAAAAAAATTATGGCCGGATTTTAAACTAACAAAAATTATTCATCACATGTTATCTACTGACATGTACTACATGTTCAAATAAAGTTTTGACCATTTAAAAAAAAAAAAATAATTATAACATATCCTTTAAATCTCTTTTTATATAAAAAGGATGAGTCAGAATGATAAATTAAATTTTATCTGCTCCATAAACAGTTCTACATAAGCTAATGTGCATTCTAAAAATCTCAACACTTCTGATAACAAGGTAGCTTATTTTCCATCGACCGGTTGAGATTTACAACATAAATTTGGTCCGATTTTCGCATTGGTCTGAACAAAAATATGGCGGAGAGACTGAATGAATTTGTAAATCCACAGTTTGACAGCAGGTGGCGCTTATGAACAGCAGAACAGAGCTGTTTCCACGTAACCTCTGTAAACAAAGCTGCGCTTCTAAACACAGCTTTATTACGCATTACGTGGAGGGAAGATGGAAAGCAAATGCCATCTAAACTCTTCTGAAGACAGTCGATTTCCTATTATGCATTCACAAATAATTAAATCATACATTCTTTCATATAATTTCCCTCAGCAGTCAGCCTTCAGTCATGTTTTCACACAAAGCGAAACTACGTGTTGGCAAATTCTTTAAATATAAAAAACGTACTTACAGTCTTTGAGTCAGAACAGCCGGCATTGTAGTCTACTCTACCAGGATCAGGAAACAGTCCTCCATAACATGTGCTGCACACATCTGGATATTTGGGTTGAAGTGTTCTGGAACAGTGTTGTAAATACAACTTAATCACTGATTTCTAGTTGTGTCCTCTTTTGGAAGACCAAACAAAGTAGTTTCGCTTTCACAACGAAACAGCGTCACACACCGCGCAGCCTTGAGTGAGCTGCGGCCGGCTTGAGTGAGCGGAGGCGGCGGATTCGACGAAGGAGCGGCCGGCGGGCTTGCGGCACCCACATGTGACGACCCCGGGCTGGACTCCGCTTCGTCCACGGTGAAAGCCGATCCGGCGATCCACAGCGCAAAGTTGATGTATTTCCTCAGCGACCAGCACTGACTCTTAACTTTTATAAAGAATATCTCTTTGGATTTGAGACTTTAGTCTTTGCAACTTTACAGATCTTCTTTATGCACCAAGAGCTTGTAACACTCCAAAGAGAAAGGAAAAATTGAAATCGCATCATATGACCCCTTTAAAGATAATTTTGATATTGTTTTTCATCTTAAGTAATTTTGCTTGTAAAGTAAATTCATCTTGAATCAAGAATTTTTAGATACAGTATTATTACCAGTTGGCTTTTCATACAGCTTCTTATTTTCTTCTGCTCGCATCACATGCTGCATAGGCTTTTATCTTTAACTTCTGAAGTAGGGCTGGGCAGATTCTCAAAAGCCGCGAAACGATCTTTTCCGGTATTTATTTCAGCAAACATTTAACACAAGATCTGATTGTGAATCTTATCATTAGTCTTCTCCACTAGATGTCACCCTCTTATTTACCTTACGCGATGTTACAACAACAATACTACAGCGAGAATCAAAGTTATGCTTTCTTTCTTTGCGTGAACATTTGGGCGGTGTTATGCAAATCTTCCCACATAGTGACGTAGGTATGTGGGGGTGTGTTAGAACGAGCCGTTTTAGGTAGGTGTGGCTGACTCTTAACTTTTATAAAGAATATCTCTTTGGATTTGAGACTTTAGTCTTTGCAACTTTACAGATCTTCTTTATGCACCAAGAGCTTGTAACACTCCAAAGAGAAAGGAAAAATTGAAATCGCATCATATGACCCCTTTAAAGATAATTTTGATATTGTTTTTCATCTTAAGTAATTTTGCTTGTAAAGTAAATTCATCTTGAATCAAGAATTTTTAGATACAGTATTATTACCAGTTGGCTTTTCATACAGCTTCTTATTTTCTTCTGCTCGCATCACATGCTGCATAGGCTTTTATCTTTAACTTCTGAAGTAGGGCTGGGCAGATTCTCAAAAGCCGCGAAACGATCTTTTCCGGTATTTATTTCAGCAAACATTTAACACAAGATCTGATTGTGAATCTTATCATTAGTCTTCTCCACTAGATGTCACCCTCTTATTTACCTTACGCGATGTTACAACAGAAAGCCTGTCAATCATTCAGTGCTTATCATGGCGGAGATACTGTTGCGTGACTGATATGCGTGATTTGCAATGCTCAGGCGAAATGCTATAGTAATACTACAAATCTGCGGAAGCATTTGACATCAAGCATAAGGCACCATGATTTCCGCAATGAATGAATGGCGGATGGCGTGACGCACTGTTTTGTTTACTACACACATACGAAAGCGCGGACGACGCTCACGCTGTTTTCAGCTTCTGCCGTCTCACTATATGACGATATGAACACACGGAATATCATCTCCAGCTGCTCTGAGAGTCACTTCATTAGCATTTTACCCTTTTTTTTGAGAACAATACCATTATATCACATACACAGCAGCTGCAAGTTCTTTACGGCAACCCGTCAAAATAAAAGTTTAGTCTAACGTGAAGAAACTCGTGTCAGAAATATATGACTATTTAGCAGTCTTAAGACTCAATTCTACTACAATGCTAACAATACTGCTACTACTACTAACAAATATTAATATTTATTTTTAAAGGATTCATCAAATGTTTTCTTTTTAATTTTAACAGTAAACCTCTGTTGTGCAGCACTTTGTTTGCCAAAAAATAAAAGGGTTTAATTTTCATTTGATTAGGATAAATAGAGTGGTGGAACGATAACGTCACTTTGTATGTGGATCGGCTGTTAACATCACACTGGTTCCCTCGAGAAAAAGCCAATAGGATTTTTCCATAGGCTTTTGGATTATCGCAAAAAATAAGCTCTGTGTTCAACCATAGTTCATGAAACTTGCACGTTTTGTCCATCAAGATAATCTTCACAAAATGATATAACTTTTATGAATTTTGAAGCCTAAATAAAAGCGCCAGAACTTAAAAGCTAAACTTACGCTATTAACAAACTACAGCACCACGGTCGCTCGCCTTCAGCGTCACCACCACCATGCTTCCCACAACTTTATCAAACTTATTTTTAACATGTTCAGTGAAAAGGATTTATTCTGTATATGAATTTTTATCCACGCTACATGAACCTTTTCATATAAACTGGAATAAATACAAAACTAGAGCCAAACTAAAACTGAAACTAGACATTAGTAATAGTGTAGTGAATAAATGAAATGATCATAACTACATTTCGAAATAAGGTACATTAAAAGTCAATAAACCCTTGATTAATATGAATATTTGAATTAAAAACGTGTCTCCACGTACTATTCAATAAAATTCTAGTGCATTTAATCTATTAAATAACAGCAGAGTGTTTGAATATGGTAAGATTAAACTTATTTTAGTGAATAAAGTACCACATTTCAGCTATCGTTTTGTTAGGGTGGGTACACAAAATGTTCTTTTATCCTTGCTTCTAAAAAATCCTCAATCTATATACTTTCTAACAGCCTCATGTGGCTGTAAACATTTAATTTTAACGTGGCTTTAAGCACTATGCATCATTAAAGTTTCACTTTCACCGTGACTAAGCTGGTAAATGTGGTGTTTACATGGACTAATCATATGAGTTTACATTATGGTCCGAACCCAGAGTCTCTGCATCAGTAGGAAAGTGATAAAACGAGCATCTTCCATCCAAAGACTTGTTACATTTCGGGGCAAAGCAAAATAACATTGTCGAACAACAATATAAAATGTGGGAAACAATTAATTGGTTTTTCTACTATTAATTGTACTATAAATTATACTACAATTAGAAAATACTGTAAATTGATAAACTGTTCGACGTGATGACGTTTAATGTCTCTGACAGCGCCTGTAGTCCCATTTAGCAACTTGTTACCAACCGTCTTTTTTAAGAAACGTAACAGTTTAAAAAAAATCACGAGTGGGTTGTAATTGGTGCTTTATGTCGCAGAATAAAACGCACTGCTCGCATCCTTTGCATACGGTTGCCGTGATTAAACCAAGTAAGACATGTTCCTGGATCAACATTACTGTCCAAAAATATAGACTTAACCCAATCCCTACCCCTAAACCTAACCCTACCCATAATTTATCCCTAAATAACAAGGGTGTAGAAGCACCTAACTCTGATCGTAAGCCTAAAACAGATATTTCCTGAAAAGTTATCCCTCAATTCTGATTGGTTGATTGGAATGTTGTTCCAGGAACATGTTGTACTTGGTGAAATCACATTCACCAAAACTAGTGATTCAGTGCTTTAGTCAGTCTCGATGACTGCAGCACCACACAGTACCATCTCAATCAAGAACTTATGTTTTATATCTTTTTATATTCACAATAAAATGGTTATGTTTAGGTTTGGGGGTCGGTTAAGGGGTCTAAAAATGTAAATCATTAATCGATAAAATGGTAAAAATGCATTGATACATATCTATATGATATGGTGTAATATGTGAAAATCGCATGTTTCAGCATTAATCAAAACATTCAAAAATTTATGTTTTATAAACAATGAGACCAGGCTGGGAATGCAGCATTAAAGCGAAACCTGTTGCAGTTTAATTCACTGATTTAATTCACTTTTTGTAATCGATTGACAGCACTACTGTCAATTGGATGTCTGTTGCTTTGTGCCATTAAACTTGTTTTTGTCTCTTTTCCTCTCAGGCCTGATGGCGCTGAAAGAGGAGAGTCAAGAACTGAATGAAACCAAAGAGAAAGATCAAAATGAGAAACAGCATGATTTCAAACCTGGAGAAAAATTGATTGGTTGCTCACAGAATGAAAAGAATTCAAAACCAAAAAAATCTCAAAAAACGCAAAGTACAACCCTCAATTCCCAGATGAGAATTCCCACTGGAGAGAGACCTTTCACTTGCCAACAGTGTGGAGAAATTTTCAATAGAAAAGAAAGCCTTAAAGTCCACAAGAAAATTCACATTGAAAAGAAACAGTTCATATGCTCTCAGTGTGGAAAGATTTTTACACGGGAAGGTCACCTTAATATCCACATGAGAACTCATACTGGAGAGAGACCGTACACCTGCAAACTGTGTGGGAAGGGTTTCATACAAAGTGGAGGTCTTAAGAGTCACATGAGAGTTCATACTGGAGAGAAACCTTTCACCTGTCAACAGTGTGGAGAAATTTTTAATCAAAACGAAAGCCTTAAAGTCCACATGAAAATTCACATTGAAAAGAAACAGTTCATATGCTCTCAGTGTGGAAAGTATTTTACACAGAAAAAAAACCTTAAAGTCCACATGAGAATTCACACTGGAGAGAGACCATTCATATGTGCTCAGTGTGGAAAGAGTTTGAGATATAAAGAAAGCCTTAATTATCACATGAGGATTCATTCAAGAGAAAATGGTTTTAAATGTCATCAGTGCGAAAGAAGTTTCACAGACACAAATCACCTTGAGGATCATGTTAAAATTCACATCGGAGAAAAGCCTTTCATGTGCCATCTACACTACACTGCTCAAAACTCGCGTTTGAATCATCAGTGGCAAATCCTTTAAATATAAAAAAAGGTACTTACAGGCTGTGAGTCAGAAGCGCCAGACTGTCCTTGCAAAGTTGGAACTACCCCACTTTATAGAAACAGACACCGACCTGAATGTCAGTGGAGACCATGTGAACTAGATGCGCCCCAGAGACAGATCCCCTCCAAAGACCTTGTCAACTTGATGACCATTAGCACAAGACCATGGGAACCAGATGATTCATCTGCACAATCTGGCCTGCGTTGCAAGCTGGAATTAAACTGAGCTGGTTTCGTCTGGCCAGGGGAGAACTGGACCCCGACTGAGCCTGGTTTCTCCCAAGGTTTTTTTCTCCATTTCTGTCACAGATGGAGTTTTGGTTCCCTGCCACTGTCGCCTTTGGCTTGCTTATTTGGGGGTGCTTGAATGATTGCACAGACTCTATTGCAGTGCTTGAAGTGGAAAAAAAGAAGTGCCGGTACTCCAACCCCCCCCTATTTATTTATTTATATATTTGAACTAGATGCGCCCCAGAGACAGATCCCCTCCAAAGACCTTGTCAACTTGATGACCATTAGCACAAGACCATGGGAACCAGATGATTCATCTGCACAATCTGGCCTGCGTTGCAAGCTGGAATTAAACTGAGCTGGTTTCGTCTGGCCAGGGGAGAACTGGCCCCCGACTGAGCCTGGTTTCTCCCAAGGTTTTTTTCTCCATTTCTGTCACAGATGGAGTTTTGGTTCCCTGCCACTGTCGCCTTTGGCTTGCTTATTTGGGGGTGCTTGAATGATTGCACAGACTCTATTGCAGTGCTTGAAGTGGAAAAAAAGAAGTGCCGGTACTCCAAACCCCCCCCTATTTATTTATTTATATATATTTTTTTATATTAAATAACTACTTTTTAATTTTCATAATTCACAATGTAGGCTATGTATAGTGCCGCAA
>NW_015658835.1:23696-25158 GCF_001515625.1 Sinocyclocheilus rhinocerous | reverse complement strand
CAGTAATTAAACAAACGTTTTTCAATACAAATAACCACAAGTCAAGCTGCGATACCAAACAGGACCACAGGGAGATGTCAAAGACCACTAAACCTCCACTGGATACATTCAGAATCGCTAAACTTCTTACCACCATCCATTTTAAAACATTCTTGCTTTTAATCCAAATACACAATGAAAAGAATAATTTACTGACATCTGGACGTGAGTCATTATTATCTCCACAATCTCTGATGAAATTGGCCGTGTTTTTCTCTGCATTAGCGCTGTTTTGTCCAACTGTTTGAATTCGCTTACTGGATTCTTGGACTTTCCAGGAGTTTATCGGTTTCCATTAATGCAAAAACCTGAGTTTGAATTCGCTTACTGGATCCTTGGACTTTCCAGGAGTTTATCGGTTTCCATTAATGATCGCAAAAACCTGCTTCTTTTCATTTTTAAGGTATTGTTTTCGTTATAATGTACTGATTCAAATTAGTAATTAATTATTATTCTACTTCTCCTGACCTGCTCTTGCACCTCAATTTGGCAGAAAACAGCGCCCAACCATCCTCACATTATATTATTTCTTTGAAAATGTATCCCCTCGCTGGTGAAATGATGTTGTGTGCCGTTTGCTTCAGAGAGGCGTGTTAAGGGCGGGCTTTTAGAGTAGCGCTGGTCCTACAGTGGAAACGAAGCATTATATACATTAGATATCCACTATTCGCCACTTACTCTAAATGTAATAAAATCAGAATAACACTTGCGTTTTGGTGTTTACATAGTTATTTTTGGTTACTGATGTTTTAATCATGTTACTTGTCTGGCGTTAATGAAGCGTTAATGTCAAGCCCTGGAGTCTATGTGCTGGGGCTCAGCCCCAGACGGCCCGGCCCAATTCAAACCCTGGTCCCAGACGGCGCCCAAACATCCTCACATTATATTATTTTTTTGAAAATTTATATGAATTCTCCATCTTTCTAAAGAAGTTGACGCAAACATGGGTTTATCAACGTTTTTCTATTGTGTTATACGTGTATGCCTTTGGAATTAAATGGAGTTGTTTTATGCATTTTTGTGATTACAACTAAATGGAGCAGCCGTGACTGAACAAGTATATTTTCTCATTTTATGTAAAATAATTAAACATATTAGTTGGATTTAGCATCACTGATGCGCACTTCTGACACAAAGTGATAAATTACTGTCACTGTAGCTTTTTTTTATCATAAATCATTGGTAAAATATTGATGATGGAGACTTGTGAGATAGTGGAAAGCCGGCTTGAAACGCAGTGGAAACGCCAGCATGACAAGGATCGTTTTCATTTTAAAACAAAAACGCACCAGTGTAGATGTAGCCTTACAGCTACGGGGGCTGGGACGCATTCACACTAAATCCTCACGTGTGAGCCACATCTCTGAATGTGGCGCGTGACGCGGACCGACTGTGCAGACCTATCGGTGTATCACAGTACCAC
>NW_015658835.1:15783-23015 GCF_001515625.1 Sinocyclocheilus rhinocerous | reverse complement strand
GGGGCCGGTGTTGGCACAGTGGTTAACCAGAAAAATTAAAAGTGGCACGTCATGCCGAAATGGTTGCTGACCCCTGGTCTAGCCAGCTTGAAACGCAGTGGAAACACCAGTATGATGAGGATCGTTTTCATTTTAAAACATAAAGGCACCAGTGTAAATGTAACCTTACATCTATGGGGGCTGGGACTCATTCGCACTACAGCCTCACGTGTGCGCCACATCTCTGAGTGTAACCGGTGTAAGCTAGTAGGTGTGTTCGACTTGACGCGGACTGACTGTGCAGTGCAGACCGATCGGTGTATTACAGTACCACGAGAGCTAAAGAGAGCAGACTGCTCCGTGCGCTTTCGAATCGCTCTCGCGGATGATCGATCTGCGCCGCGCCTCTAGTTTGAACACACCAGCTAATGCTGCAGGCTTATTGGCTCACTGACGCTGATGAGATTAACCCCTTAGGTATCGAAATTTAGTACCGAACGACGAGACGTTTTTCGATACTCGATGGTATCGAGGCAATTCGGTCGGTGCCTAAAAAGTATCGAACTCGATACCCAGCCCTAGCTTTGACACAGTCAGTATTGTATAAACCGCTATACAAATAAAGGTGATCTGACTTGACTATTATATACACACAAATTAACTGGTGTGGCTGTAACAATGGCAAATGTGAGCCAGAAGACTCAAATAAGAGGTTGAAATCAGATTGATTAACCTATGATGAAGCATTCCTGTTAATTTTTGTTCAAATTTGATGTTATGTATAACAATGTCTTTCTCGGTGTTCAGGATTGAATGTAGTCAAATTAATGCAAAAGCCAACATTAAAAAAAGAAAAATCAAACCTTTACAAAAATATGTCTTTGAGAATGTCTAAATATAAATTTAAATGTATACTTTTACTCCGATACATTTCCCTGAAGCATATTGTAACCAGTAGTGCTTATAGTGTGCAATAGATACTTTAGTTCCTCTGTGTATCAATATGAATTACAGAATACACAGTAACAGGCCAGATCACCAGTTTCGCTACAGAGGGCAGAAATAAGGTAAAACACTTTAACACAAGGCCCAGACAGACCAGGAAAATGACTTTTACCAAAATGTTTGGTTTTACTTTTTTCGGAGAAGTTGAAATGAATGAAATCACGAAATGAAATCGCAAAATAATAAAATAAAATAACAAGCAATGACTTTGTCTCTTTCTTTACCTTCTGAGCTCCTTTGTAGTTACTTTTCTTAGCTATAATCTATTTATATTATATTTGTTCACTTTAATATATAAGTTGATATATATACATTAATCTGTTTTATTCATTTAGATTAAATTATAGTTTAGTGTCTGTATAACTTCTGCTAGGTTTTTTCTTTTTCTTTTGGAGCTTTAAAATGTTTTTTCCTACTTGATTAAATTTGAACCATTAACCCACAACATGAAACAGTTGTAACAATCCGGTTACTTTCAACAAATAGCACTTTAACTGAAATAATACAGAAAACTCAACAGTGATTCAATGTAGATGAACAGTTCTCAGTCCATGAAGCAAGTGTGCATGTACGTGTGTAAAGAAAAAGTCCTTCAAATCCAATTGATGAATCCAATGAATGCAAAAGTGACAGTAGTGCACTTGTCTATGGTGCAATGTTCAATAAGGCAACACAGTTCGGTGCAATACTCAGTGTTGGGGTAATTGATGAGAAATACCACAAGGAATGGATGAGTTCCGCTGGTAACAGCAATTAAGGCACAGATCACGTGATGAATAGCAGAATTTCCTTGCTTGCTTGGGGTTCTCTAGTTGGGTGGCTCGCCATCTCAAGATCACAGCTTATTCCAGACTCACGAAAAAAACCTGACCTGTTTATACAAACAGGATCACAAAGATCACAGACAATTTAAATGACTATAATACTCATCAAAACTCGACAAATCTTTCAAACATTAACTCATTTGGTTGTAAAATGCAATTGAAGCGCTTTTGTCACTCAATATGTAAACCAGGCATTCACATGTGTGATAATGCTGTGCTAGTTAGCATTTTTAGTACAAAACATGACTTCTTTTTAGTACATTGTTCATTAACACATATATTCTTGACCGTAAATGCATATAAACTGGCATAAAAACACATCAGAACATCAATATAACACATAAACACTCAATTCCAACAAACTGAACAGTATATTATTTTGAACTCACCAAATCCGGGAGATTTCAATACAAAATTATTAACCGCGTTGGATTCTATGGGGCTCACAATCCGCCATCATCCACTTCTATATCATCAATCATGGGTCGTCACATGTGGTTGCCGCAAGCCCGCCGGCCGCACTGTTCTCAAGCCCGCCGCTCACTCTAGCCTCCGGCCTCCACTCACTCTAGCCCGTTGTGTGTTTCGTTGTGAAAGCGAAACTACTTTGATTTCTAGTCGTGTCCTCTTTTGGAAGGCCAAACAGGCGCTGTGGATCGCCGGATCGGCTTTCACCGTGGACGAAGCGGAGTCCAGCCCGGGGTCGTCACATGTGGTTGCTGCAAGCCCACCGGCCGCACTGTTCTCAAGCCCGCCGCTCACTCTAGCCTCCGGCCTCCACTCACTCTAGCCCGTTGTGTGTTTCGTTGTGAAAGCGAAACTACTTTGATTTCTAGTCGTGTCCTCTTTTGGAAGGCCAAACAGTGGTTAAGTTGTATTTACAACACTGTTCCAGAACACTTCAACCCAAATATTCAGATGTGTGCAACGCATTTTATGGAGGACTGTTTCCTGATCCTGGGAGAGTAGACTACAATGCCGGCTGTTCTCACAGACTGTAAGTATGTTTTTTATATTTAAAGGACGTGTTTCAGAAAGGCGGGGCATAGAGGAGAAACAATAATGAACAGTAATTACACCAAATACACAAAATAATGATCTTTTTAGCAACGTCATCATATGACACCTTTAATTAAATTATTTTAGTTTTCACTGCACAGGATAACTTTTGTCTATATATTTACTTCAATTTATTTTCACAGAGGAATTTTAAATCATTTATGACAATTTGTATTTCATCTCTCTTAACCAGCTCAATTCTGTCCTGTGTTACACAGGTGTAACTGTGTTACTTAATCTGGGTTGTTCTGCAAGTGATTCAACAAAAGCTGTGTTCAAACCCTGAAGCAAGGATTGAATCATGGATATCATTGGGTTTCCCATCTCTGGGTAAGTCAGTCTTTTTGACTTCTGCTTAGTTCTTTTAGACCTTCATTTTCACTTTCATCTTGATCTGTTTCTTCCTCAGGTTCAGCTAACTCTGGTCTGCTTCTTCGTTGCGAGACATCAGGTATGGTTTCTTTGACCTGTACTGTATGTGTTTCAGTGTCTTTTCCCTTTTTGTTTCCATCAGGTGTATCCAGTGTCTCCTGCTCTACTTGAGGTAAGTGGTTTCTTTCTTTCAGGGTTTCTTTTACAGGTTCCACGTTACCGGAGGAAGACTCAGCTTCAGGTAAGTATTTGTTATTTGGTAAGTATTCGATTTCAGGTGGATCCCTCATTCTTGCCACACTTCCTGCGTTCACATCTTCCAGAGCATCGTTGGAGACGGGCATCGATTCTGGTGAGATTTGGTTCGTAGAATTAGAATTAAAAGGAATCTCTGTAGGCTCCCTTATGACATTGTACTCCTGGATAAACCTTTCTGAAGTAATGGCTGGCACATCAGAGATTTGGGGTACGTAAGCATCCTCATTTGAACTTGGATAGTTCCCTGGGCATTCCTCGTCTTCTACGTCTCGACTCTGTCTGGTTACCCGCTTCTTCTGAGTTTTTAAGTGAAGACACAAACAAGGTAGCAATAAATCTCTATGCAGCGTACGTAGAGGACCTTCTTGTTTCTCAGGTCTCACTGTATAGATAGGTAGATCGCCTGCACGACTCACAACAACATGTACTACAGGATCCCACCTGTCGGCCAGTTTACGTCTTCCATGCAACCTCATGTTTCGGACCAGCACACGGTCGCCTTTCTCAAGAGAAGACGCAGTCACTCTGTGGTCAAAACGGGCCTTGTTTCCTTCTGCAGGTTCGGCCATCACACTCTGAAACACAAAAACGAAAATTGAAATAAACTTGATATTTTATGTTCTGTGAATGGTCAACCCTTCTCCATTCTGCAGATATTGTTGCTTCCGTTTTGTGCATTGTAAATCACAGAAAGTCTACAAAATGTTGTCTCCCAAAAATAGTTCATAATTCTCCTGTTGGTATCTAGTTCATAGATGGATACTTTTCTGATGTCTGGAGTCTATTTTCAGGGGTTTAGAAAAATATAAAGAGATGGTTCAATATATTGGTAATGAATGCATTCTGTGAGATTTCGATTTCAGGTTATATTTGACTGTGAACGTCACGTCAGAAACGCTGGAATTGCCCAATAATGAGGCCTACATGAAGTCTCGGGACAGTTTCTTATTATGGTTTGTCTGCGTGTCATGTTGCACACAGCAGCAAGGATACCACTGTATAACTAATATAGGTTTATGTTTTATTTATATTCTATTTTTATTCGAAATAATCCCAAACTATATCATGAAGTATCTTGATTCTAAAATATGTGTTTTTGCACCTATGTGATCAATTTCTTAATTCATGGCCATAATGTTATATATTACACATATCATGAGCTCTGTATATGGGAATAGATGTGTTAAAAAAAAGGCCAGATAAGGAATAAGTATGCGTGACCTGCTGAAATATATCAGCGAATTATTAAATTGTACGTTTCAAGTCTTCCATTTATTTGTGACATTAATGTGACTATAGTGCCAAAATATGTGTTGGAACCAAGTGTGCCGCATCACTTCAAATAATTTTTTTCCAAAGATGGCTTTTGTCATTTGATGCAGATTTTATCACGCTGATGTAAGTTCAAGTGTTCTTTTTTTTAAAAATAATTTTGGTTTTAGTTAGTTAAGTGATGCTATAAAAACGGAAGTGTGACGGCATGATTGACAGCTGAGACTGTCAGCTTCTCTGCGGGAACTGAGGCGCCAACGGACTTTTTCGGGATCTTTAGGAGGATATTGGAGTTGTATTTACCTTATTTTAACACAATCCTCTCAGCAGACAAAAATTGGAGCAGTCAGGCTAATTAAAACAGGGTCAGGGGCGTATGCTAGCGATCGACTCTGTGGGAGTGAGTTCTCTACTGTGCAGACTCCGGTTCCAAATCAGCGCAATATGGCCGCACCCTGTTGGGACAATGGCGGCTTCACTTTTCTTCAATGGAAGAGATTGAAGGTGCGTCGTCCATCTTTTTTTACAGTCTATGGTTGGAACACTCGACAATAAGCCACCTTTTCTATTGTTTTATTTTTTATGGCATAAAGCACACCTCCTTAAATGTAATCTAAACATTCCAAGTTAATATCCTATTAATTAGCCTATTAATCTTGATTTCATGGCTGGATCTTCCAACAGAACAATGATCCAAAAGGACCATCAAAATCAACACAAAAATGTGTCATTGAGCACAAAATCAATTTTTGTTAATTAATTTTTTTTATAAAAGATCAAAATGATTAACAGTGCAGATTTATTTTCACAGGCTTCCTTATTAATATATACCAAGTGTACTAATAAGTTTGATATATAAAGACTGGTAACACAACCTTAATCTGAAGTTAATGTGTTGTTACATGATTCTATGCCCTTTAGAACGAGCCGTTTTAGGTAGGCGTGGCTGACTCTTAACTTTTATAAAGAATATCTCTTTGGATTTGAAACTTTAGTCTTTGCAACTTTACAGATCTTCTTTATGCACCAAGAGCTTGTAACACTCCAAAGAGAAAGGAAAAATTGAAATCGCATCATATGACCCCTTTAAAAAAAAAAAAAATCAAGATATTTTATAAAAGACTTTACAGTTATGTCCCTCAGTCTGAACTCAACCCCGTCACACTAACTATTCTACGCACATAATAATTTAGACTCCACTCATACGTGACATAATTTACCAGAAATTACATCATTCACGTCTCTTTAATAGTGGTGCAGAAAATGGTTAGTATTATCATACTTTTTATTCATATTTTTAAGGTGTATTATAGTCATGGAGGGTACTGTCAAGCTTAACAACTCAACCCCGTCACATAAAATTAACATGGAAAATTATTATGTTTCAACATTTTATTTTAATCCATAAGTATAGACAATGTACTTATTTTATTGCTGCCATATATGGTCTACTCTCCTAACTACATGAGGAGCAGTGGCTATTTTGAGTGAAAAACCACAACCCCATCACAAATATATATATTTCTCATTGTTACGGGGTTGTAGACTTCTGACAGGGATTTATTTACTTAATTTATTAATAATTTTAATTAAAAAATACATAAAATAGTCATGGTTTCTGTAAATATATACCAACCAAAATCATGACAACTCATATTTTTTTGTTATTAATAGAAAATATGAATAAATAGAATATTCAAATAAATATGCAGAAATTACACCCACATTTGCAGCAGAAAGATAATAGCCACATTTCCACTGTCGGGCCAGTGCGAGCCAGTGCTTTAAACGGGCCGGGTGCTGCTAATAGCCTCAGACCCGTAGCATCGAGCCCAAAATCACGCTGAGTTTCCACGCACCGAGCCCAAAATCACGCTGCATTTCCACCGTCGGGCCAGAAGCTCCGCTGCGCTTCACTAAAACCCACCCTTTACAAGCCTCTCAGGAACAACGTCACGCAACCCCATCATTTCACCAACAAAGAGAAGTCATCAGAAAACTAATCAGAAATAAATCACTGGAACTAGCGCGATCACAAAACGAACATGATAAAAGCAATAATAAGAAGTTATACATTGATCATAATGAATTAATTTATCAGGATTAAAAATTAGTCACACAGAAATAAAGCGGTATGAACCGTTATTTCACAAAAGAAAGAGGACATATTGTCGAGTCTGTTTCTGTTTATTTGTAGTCACAGTAAACATCACATTTAGAAAGAATGATCATTTCTATATTTTTCCATCAAAAAATACGACCCGAGTAGCAGAGGGAGCTCCCGAACAAAAACCATTATTATTACATACACGGAGCTAAAGTTTCAAGACGAGACTTATGACAGATAAAATATATTTCTAAATAAATACACAATTGTGATAGAGAATGAGAAGCTGACGTCTGATTTCTTCAAGCGGTCGTTTTTACCATGTTTACTAATGGCTAGCGTGCATAGTCTTTTGC
>NW_015658835.1:9065-15404 GCF_001515625.1 Sinocyclocheilus rhinocerous | reverse complement strand
AGAAGCTCCGCTGCGCTTCACTAAAAACCACCCTTTATATGCCTCTCTGGAACAACGTCACGCAACCCCATCATTTCACCAACAAAGAGAAGTCATCAGAAAACTAATCAGAAATAAATCACTGGAACTAGCGCGATCACAAAACAAACATGATAAAAGCGATAATAATAAGTGATACATTGATCATAATGAATTAATTTATCAGGAGTAAAAATTAGTCACACAGAAATAAAGTGGTATGAACCGTTATTTCACAAAAGAAAGAGGACATATTGTCGAGTCTGTTTCTGTTTATTTGTAGTCACAGTAAACATCACATTTAGAAAGAATGATCATTTCTATATTTTTCCATCAAAAAATACGACCCGAGTAGCAGAGGGAGCTCCCGAACAAAAACCATTATTATTACATACACGGAGCTAAAGTTTCAAGACGAGACTTATGACAGATAAAATATATTTCTAAATAAATACACAATTGTGATAGAGAATGAGAAGCTGACGTCTGATTTCTTCAAGCGGTCGTTTTTACCATGTTTACTAATGGCTAGCGTGCATAGTCTTTTGCGTCGCTTGTAAATATTTCTGCCTTGTATGGTGATCATAATCCACATCGGATCAAGTTATTTCAAACACTCGCTGCTGTCTCAAAGTGAGTTTTGAGCTAAAATTATTTTTAAAGTCTTTAATGCTGGTGTTATAGCTGTTAACTTTATGAAATTATCCGCGGCACTGATGCTCTCTAGACGCGGAGAAACTCCGTCTTTGTTCATAACCACTCCTCTAGCCCCAGCTGGCCTGCTTTGGCCCAAGGTTTTCGTCGGACTAAAAAACCCGGGCTGTTGGCCCCGAGGAAGCCCAGACGAGGCACGATCAAGCCCCGGAAGTGACAGTGGAAAGGTATGAAGGTAGAATGACGTCAAAAAGATTTGCATGTGCAGGGTAAGAGTTGTGGAAGTGTACATAAGACCGTAAGCGTAAATTAAATTTGCATGCGCAAGAGAAGCTTTGTAAAGGTGTAAATCGTGTTTCAAGCGCAAGAAAAAAATATTTGCAGCATTTTACTGTTACTCGTAAGTGTAATTCATGTATTGTGAAACAGCAGCTTCATGCTAACGCAAAATAAATATGATCTGCATGCTTCTGACTTCCATTTTTCCGCGCTTACACTTTTGGCACGTTTTTGTCGCCAAAAGACGGTCAAAAGCACTGCAAGCCTGTGAACAGTGATTTGCAAGCGAAAACAACAGTTTAAAGAACTGCAAAACGGATTGACTGCATAGAACCAATCTGTATGTGTAAAAAAACAAACTGTTGCAAATGTCTAAATGACTTGTTGTACATGTGGGGCAAAAAGTTCCCGAAATAAACCGATATGTACAGCTCCGTCTCTCTTTTCTCTGCGCTTACAATTTTGGCACGATTCTCTCACTAACTGAGTTTTGCAAGCGTGAGGGGGAGGGCGGGTCCTCCTTCTTCTTGTAGCCAATCAAATGAGCCTCTCGCTGACTCAATTTACTCTTATCTGATTGGTCCAATAAACACATCACACGCCTAGACATTAATCTTCATTTAGTTCAGGATCGTTCTTGCTGCCGGAATGGTACTTTTAACGTACACATACAGTAAAAAAATGAATTAAAAAATAACAACTTAATTAAAACATGATATTTTATAAGTTGTGTACCATTAGGCTATGTGTTCATACTGAATTGCGAGCTGTGTAGTTTCATTCTCTTCCTCAACAGGCTATATGATATAATAGTTTATTGTAATATTATATTGTAATTTTGATGATACTTAAAGAAGTTCTAGTATCTGCACTAGCCTAATACATGCATAATTGCCATTATGTAAATTATAATCAAAATAATCAATTTTTTAAACACAAATTTGGTTCAATAATAATTGAACCAACAGAACCACTCACTCACACACACACTCACTCACTCACTCACTCACACACATGCATATGAACTAACCGGACGAAATCTTTGAAAGAGGATGCCCACTTCATAACCCCAAAGACATGTCCATGCTCACTCAGCCCAACAACTACTCTTGATAAAGTTTCTAGATTTACGATACCAATAACTGGAAATGTATTATCATATGCATGTAATGGACTTCAGTGTGTAAATGGGACTTTTATTTTGCTCTGGCGATGTGACGTCATAAAGCAGCGCCGCTTCTAGCCTTAACCCGCTCCCTGCATCTGCTGTGATTCGGCTGAAGAAAGGTCTTTAAGTTTTTTAATCAGTGCAAACTGTTCTATTAATTTACACGTTTTTACAAGCTACGTAAAGTAAATGAATCAATCTTATGCTGTAATATTTATTTAGCGTTATTTTTGTGAGTAAAGCGCATCCTCATTTTAATAACTGAAAAGGTGTGTCTCATTTCGCTCCCTATTATATCGTGAATAAGTACGTCGTTCAAGAACTGGAAAGAAGAGAGAGAAACTGAGAATCAGAATCATCTGAACCGAGTCATTCATAAATGATTCAGTGATTCGAATCAGCGCACGCTGACGATGAACGAGAACAACAAACACAAACATGTTCAATGACAACTTTTACAAACCAGCTGCAAATGTGTTCATAAAAGTGTAATCTATTTCATATTATGTACAAATGATTGAATTCCAAATATATATATCATAAATACATACTATTAACTTACTGTATAATTGTATT
The DNA here is from genome assembly GCF_001515625.1 of Sinocyclocheilus rhinocerous. Taxonomy (NCBI): domain Eukaryota; kingdom Metazoa; phylum Chordata; class Actinopteri; order Cypriniformes; family Cyprinidae; genus Sinocyclocheilus; species Sinocyclocheilus rhinocerous. Next base: position 12,709 of record NW_015658835.1, on the reverse strand, counting down.
TAATTTGACCTTAATCAGATCATTTAAGTCTATTAAAGGGGTCATATGATGCTGCTAAAAAGAACATTATTTTGTGTATTTGGTGTAATGAAATGTGTTTATGCGGTTTAAAGTTAAAAAAACACATTATTTTCCACATACTGTACATTATTGTTTCTCCTCTATGCCCCGCCTTCTGAAACGCGTCGATTTTTACAAAACTAATCGGTCTGAAAAGCGAGGTGTGCTCTGATTGGCCAGATATCCAATGCGTTGTGATTGGCCGAATACCTCAAGCATGAGACAGAAATGTTACGCCCCTCACATACTGTTGATGCCGTGTCCGGCCGGAGCAACGACACAAAAACATGAAAACCCATTACAAACGAGGCATTTGTTGCATCCAGTGGGGACATAATTACGGATTATAATGACTTATACTGTCTTTTTACGCATTGCGTTGCATCGCGCCACGTAAACAAAACCATGTCTGCATTTGTGATCAGAGAAATGACAAACAACAAGTGCTAACGTTAATCCACACTGCCCAAAACTCGCGTTTGAATCATCAGTAGCAAATCCTTTAAATGAAAACGTACTTACGTGAGTCAGAACTGCCGGCATTTTAGTCTAACGTAACTCTCCCAGGATCAGTAAACAGTCCTCCATAAAATATGCAGGCGATCCACAGCACTAAGTTGAAGTATTCCCTCAGCGACCAGCACAGATCAGCTCTAGGCATGACGAAGCGATATCGTCCTCTTTTGGAAGACCAAACAAAGTAGTTTCGCTTTCACAACGAAAAACACAGCGGCCTAGCGTGAGCGAAAGCCCCGGCTTAGCCTGAGCTGAAGCCGGGCAAGAGTGAGCTGAGGCGGCGGGGTCGAGAACGGCGGTCCCGGCAAAGGAGCGGTGAAAACGGTGAAAGCCAATCCGGCGATCCACAGCACTAAGTTGATGTATTCCCTCAGCGACCAGCACAGATCAGCTCTAGGCATGACGAAGCGGATATCGTCCTCTTAAGAATAGCTCTTTGGATTTGAGACTTTAGTCTTTGCAACTTTACAGATCTTCTTTATGCACCAAGAGCTTGTAACACTCCAAAGAGAAAGGAAAAAATGAAATTGCATCATATGACCCCTTTAACTATCACTCTGACTGACTCCCTTATCAGTGCACTGACTACTGAACTAGGGAGCTGATTGAGACGCACTCAGATATTTAGTTTGCATTTATTTTTGAGAATAATTTACTGTGTTAATTAATTATTCTCATCTTAAACAGGGCAAAGTGTCCAAACACAGAAAAACTCCTGCTGAAGCGACTGAGATCCACGTGACTCGCTATTATAAAGATGGCATTTATTAAAGAGGAGAGTGAAGACATGAAGATTGAAGAAACATTCAGAGTCAAACATGAAGATACTGAGGAACAAACAGGTTGGTTTTCATTCTCAAAGCTGAACTCACTCATTTGATCCTTATTAAAATCTCCAGCTCTACAGAAATGAATTATATTGTTGAAGAATGTAATAGGAGTGTTGTAATTATAGCAGTTTTATTTCACATGGAGCAGGTCGCCTCATGTGGACAGACATGTTGAGATCACATGACCAGACAAATAGGCTACTACCGCTGCCTTGAAGTGCAGCTGAGAAGATCCTACCTTCACACTGGGCATTTGTTATTATTACATCATGCATTTAAGTTTTAAAGGGGTCATATGATGCGATTTCAAGTTTTCCTTTCTCTTTGGAGTTTTACTAATTAATTTCTTGAGAGAAGAAGGGAGACAGATGGCATCAAATACAGCATTTTACATTACATTATGCCATGTGATACTGTATATTGAAACATTACCATGGTAAAGACTGCACATTATTATAACTCACCCTTCATCTGAAAAATTCAGCTAGAATATAGATTCAGTCATATGACACAATGAGGAAATTTACTGCATTGACAGTAAACTCTGTTCTAGCACAAAACCTTATGGCCATGTCATACCTTCATCACACCTTTTGATAACACACTGGATACATACTTTTACAAAATATTATTGATTTTATGTGAGATATGCAAGTTAGGTAATGTAAGTGTATTTTCTAACATGACAATTATTGCCTGTATTACTGTCATTTTTTCAGCAACAAAGGTGATTTGAAACATGAATCTTGCATTATTTGCTCTTGAATGAACGGATTGTTAAAAGTACTAAATTGAAAGAAGATCATACTGTTGTGTTTTGGTGATTAATTCAAATGTTCTCAATACATATTACAATGACCTTGTGTTTTGAAACAATGATTATGTGGAATGAAAATATGCGCAAACTACAATGAAATCATGAGATCAGGTTTTGAAAGAATGACTAGCCGTGTTACAAGTGTAAACAGTTTAAAGTTTTGTACTAGGAGTTTTGAAAATGTACTCCTTACTTGTGAAAATAGTACCAAACCAATAAAAAAAACTGTAATCAAATACATTCAAAATGTCATTCATGCATATTATATTATTGAATAATGTTTTACAGTTCAAAAGCCCCATTTTGCTGTTGCTTCAGTCCACCATGACTTTTTTTTTTTTTTTTACCAAATCCTTTAGAATTATTCTAATGTCTTAGTAGGCACTTGAACAGTTCACTTCCACTTAATTAAATGTGGAAAATGCAATGTGTTAATTTATTACTTGTTGAATTATTGAGTATAGTCTACTTGTGTTTCTATTCCAGGCGTGGCTGTGCGCTTGAAGAAGACAGCCAACTGGATCAGACATCAGGACAGAGACAGAAGTGGACGGCCCAGATGCACAACAACAAGAGACAAGTACATCAGAGTTTCTAGTTTGAGAAACACCTCACTCGTCCTCAGCTGGCAGAATCAGTACACACCAAACAACATAACCATTCACATGACCATCTGAAATCTGCAATAAAGAACAAAAACTTTAAGGAAAACTATTTTTTTCTAAGGTTTCCCTATCTATCTATCTATCTATCTATCTAATCTTTCTTTCTTTCTTTCCAGTCAAACGTTTTTGAACAGTAAGATTTTTAATGTTTTTTAAAGGGGTCATATGATGCGATTTTAAGTTTTCCTTTCTCTTTGGAGTGTTACAAGCTGATTGTGCATAGATAAGATCCCTGAAGTTGCAGAGACTAAAGTCTCAAAACCAAAGAGATATTCTTTATCAAAGTTAAGACTCTGCCACGCCCCCCTAAAACGGCTTGTTCTAACACGCCCCCACATATCTACCTCACTATGTGGAAATATTTGCGTAATGCCGCCCAAATGTTCATGCAAAGAAAGAAGGCGTGGTTTCAGTAACCTCAGTTAGTGTTGAAGCAGCCATGTCAGGGAGAAGTCTAGGCGAAATAGGCGAAAGCAAAAGCACTTTATTCGGCCTTCCAGAAGTAGATGCATTTAGGAATCTTTTACAACAGAAACAACAGAACAGCAATGCATTTTATGGACGACCGTTTCGTGAACCTAGGAGAAGAGGTCATTCTGCCTTTGCTATGACAATCTGGCGCTTCTGAATCAGCTACAGTTTTGTTATTAGTTTAAGTATTTGCTATTGACTGTTCAAATGCAGAGTTTTGCGCATCACGTGTGTGTGTGTGTGTGTGTGTGTGAGAGAGAGAGAGAGAGAGAGAGAGAGAGAGAG
>NW_015658835.1:6205-8905 GCF_001515625.1 Sinocyclocheilus rhinocerous | reverse complement strand
AAGGAGGGGGCTTTGTAGAAAACGAAGCGTTTGAGAGAGGCGGGGCATAGAGGACCTACAATAATGTACAGTATTTGAAAAATAATGTGTTTTTTGAACATTAAAGCATGTCAACATATTCTGTTACACCAAATACACAAAATAATGATCTTTAAAAAAGCATCATATGACCCCTTTAACAATAATACGGAATTAGCCTAAAAAAAAAAAACTGTAACATTGTGCTCATTATCTGCTTCTGAAATTAAAACCATTAATTTCTATCACTTATGCAACACTATATGTTGTGCCAATTTTCTGTTTCAATAAGGCAAAGGACAGAAAGCTTTTGAATATTTATTTCTTGCAAGAAATTAGGGCTGTGCAGTTAATAGAAATACAATTTCGATTTCGGCTTCCAGTGATTATGAAAATACAATAATCGAGATAAAACGATTATTGTGCCCCATTCTGCCCAGTGGTGGTTTCACTCCTCCATAAAAGCCCAAACTTAGCGTGCAAATCAGTAAAATCATGTAACGTGATTTTCACAAAATGGGACGTGCTTGATTTATTAATGTTTATTAGTTTATTTGTTCGTGTTTTTAAAAGTGCGAAAGTGAACTTGCGCTGTTCTGTGCATGCGCTCCGACCTGGACATGTAAAGTGAACTTTCAGCTTAAACTGCGCGCCTAAACAGCAATTACACACAAAACTGTCAAAATGCTGCGCTTGGTGATTGTTCATGTAAACCCTCGTCAGTTTTGTCTAAAGTGAACATAAACAGTTGAATTGAATTAGATTCTATTCCATTTCTGTAGGCTGTTAGCTGAATACTTTTGACTTTCAAAAAACTTAAAGCACTGTTTGTTTCAGTTGTATCTTTTTATCTATTGTTTTTTACCTTTGCTATTTTGTTTTTATTGTTTTACTGACTCTTTATTTACTTTTCAATAATTTCTGAGGACTTTTTTTCCCTTTTTTTTTTATATAGCTAAGTTACCCTAGTCAGTGTTTCCTCTAGAGCAGTGGTTCCCAGCCTTTTTTAACTCACAGCCCACACAACCAAACACGTATGTTTCCGCAGCCTACTACAACATTTTTTAAATGAACCCGCTATTTATGTCCCGTTATTTTGATGCCTCCACTCTCCACACTGTGTCCTAACCAGACACAACAAGATTCCAGCGACAAGCAATTTGGGTGTCCACACCAGACGTGACGCAACAACGCGACGTGACAGAATCAGTCAAATATCACAGCCATTCAGAAGCGCAGAAACTCACTGCACTCCAAACGAAATGGACAAGTTTAAAATCTAATTTATAAATATGAAACATTTTTAACATTATTAAGTGTACATACTGAGTGACTGATACTATATTTGTTATGGAATTCACTTGTTGGTTCGCATTGAGTTCACTGTTTTAACATACATGTTTGCTTTATTTTTAAGATCTGAGGTAAACTATCTGTCGTTGTTTTCAGTACGGCTATAAATGTCACGCAAAATGATATTCAAACTCACATTAGACACTTTTAACATTGAATGAAGCACATAATCAGTACCTGAGATTATCATTAGGCGCGTTTCCATTACAGATTTGCGCAAAACTTTGGCGATATTTTATAAATGTCGATAAAAAAGTATTGCGAAATGACGGCGTTTCCATTAATCAGAATCAGAATCAGAAAGAGCTTTATTGCCAGGTATGTTTACACATACGAGGAATTTGTTTTCGTGACAGAAGCTTCCACAGTGTAACAGAATGACAGTGACAGAACAAAAAAACAATAAATATAAATAAAAAATAGTAAAAAAAAAAGTAAAATAAGGAATAAAAAATATACAAATCGACAATTGTATGTACAGGTATAGAACAATAGACAGTTGTATGTACAGGTATATTATGTGCAAATTGAAATGTAGACTGAGTATGTGTGTTAGATAAATAAGTGTATGAGTGAATAAACAGTGTGTGTTCCACAGTTATTGTTAAGTATTCATGAGATGGATGGCCTGAGGGAAGAAACTGTTCCTGTGTCTGGCCGTTCTGGTGCCCAGAGCTCTGTAGCGTCGACCAGATGGCAACAGTTCAAAGAGGGAGTGTGCTGGATGTGAGGGGTCCAGAGTGATTCTGCCAGCCCTTTTGCTCACTCTGGATAAGTACAGTTCTTGGAGAGAAGGGAGGGTTGTACCAATGATTCACTCAGCAGTCCGGACTACCCTCTGTAGTCTTCTGAGGTCAGATTTGGTAGCTGAGCTGAACCAGACAGTTATAGAAGTGCAGAGGACAGATTCAATGATGGCGGAGTAGAACTGTTTCAGCAGCTCCTGTGGCAGGTTGAACTTCCTCAGCTGGCGAAAGAAGTACAACCTCTGCTGGGCCTTTTTCACAATGGAGTCGCCTGAGAGATTGTGGTGCCCAGGAACCTGAATGACTCCACTGCAGTCACAGTGCTGTCCATGATGGTGAGTGGGGGGAGAGCAGGGAGGTTTCTCCTGCTCGTCTTCACTGATCTGAATTGCAGGTGTGGGGGAGAGGGGGGTTGCTGGAGGTGTGAGTGGTTGTGTGGAGAGGTGTTCAGGGCGGGTGTGGGGTGTTTTTTCAAACCGTTAGTAGAACTCATTCAGATCGTCTAACAGTTGTTGATTCTCCACAGTGCTGGGGGATGGTGTCTTGTAGTTGGTGATTTCTTTCAGACTTTTCCACACTGATG
>NW_015658835.1:4492-6175 GCF_001515625.1 Sinocyclocheilus rhinocerous | reverse complement strand
GATAAGTCATGGCAATGGGATTTTGACGGATTTTGGCTATATTTATTCAAAGGATGCTTATGCGTGTATCTTTACAGAAGCAGCACAGAGAGCCGCTTCAGAAACGTGAGTGGCGCGGCTGGAATAAACCATGGACATGGAAAACATAAACACAAGCACTGAGTGGCCGCATTCAGCTTCAGTGGCCGTATCAGAGCCACTCTGCACCGCAGACGTGTGCAGTGTAAATTGTCTAAGCATTAATGGTAGGAAAGTCCCTTATACTGGAGGGCGGCCACGTATGAAGTGTTTCTTGGAGGTTATAGTACATTGAAGAATGATCATATGATTTTTACATATGCCATGTGACCTGTAAATGCGGGAAAAAAGTTTTCCATTGCAGTTTTGCGAATTATTTCTTTTTCGCATTGCCTGAACAACCACCTCATGCGAGCGTAAAAACTTTTTTGCGATATATGGGCGTTTTTGCGAAATTGACGCATTTCCATTAGGCGTATTTTCAATTCGCAATTTCAATTTGCGCAATTTGAAGGGTAATGGAAACATGCCTATTGTTAGGCTATAGTTTCCAGCCACGACGTCGCAGAAATAATGTAGAAACCGTTTCTAAAATAGAAACTTTGTGTCGGCATCACGTCTGGTTAGGACAAAAACTTAATTAACATGGAAAAGATAACTTTTATCGTGTGTCGCTGCATCGTGTGCAGTTAGGAGATGGTGTTACTGTTGTCGTTGCCAGAGAACACAGTTTCAAGTGTTTTTTCCCTGCTTTGGTACTCTTTAAGTTTGTTCTCAAAAAAGTCAGTAGGCTTGGATGCATATTCGCTATGTTTTCTCTCAGAGTGCTGTCGTAGTTTGTTCTGTTTCAAAGCTTCATTTTACAAGACGAGCATACAACACGGAGCGGTAGCTGTTCGTTAGTCATGCCCATCATTAGTCATGACCAGGGTGAAAATCGACCCATGTTTTACCCTGCAAACACACAGAGCTGTAAATGTGAACTGGTGGATTGATAAGAAGATAATCCATATTAAAAATCTAAACAGTAAAATGTATTCTTATGCTATTTAATTAATATAATTTATAGATAATTGTTTAAATTAAGAAAGAATCATTTTGACATCCATTTTCTTAAAAAAAGTTTAAAGGCTGAAATGTGAAGTGTATTATTTTACACAATATTATTTATTACAGTCATTTTACAGTCATAGGTCTTAAAAAGTCCTAAATTTGAGCTCAAAAATCTTGCAGAAACCCTGGTCATAGCAGCCTTATTTACAGAAAATATATATTTGATATATTGCTATCTTAAAATTAATCACTCATATAAAGTCATATGATTGGTCATATGGCCCACTAATATTGTGTTAAATAATCCTGATTACAGTATTAACCAAAATAATCGTGATTATGATTTTTGCCATAATCGAGCTGCCCTACAAGAAATGGCGAACAGTCACAGTCAGATTGGCTGCAGAGTGCGACAAAAGAAGGAACACTTTAGCTCTATTCGCACGGGATTAGTATTATCTGGGGACCTTGTGTGATTTTGAAATTACCCCCACATCTGAATTTCGTGTGGTGCATTCGCACGGGATAAGCGAGGCCTGTGATTTTACTCGAATTTACTGACTTGTCTCCCGGATACGATGTCAAGGCTTTGAGAGTCCTGTTCTATGGTCC
>NW_015658835.1:3552-4280 GCF_001515625.1 Sinocyclocheilus rhinocerous | reverse complement strand
GCAAGCGCACCGCAGGTCATGTGACAAGAACCAACCAATCAGCTTCATCCTTTCCCGTAACAACATTGAAAGCTCAGCCAAGATGAAAGGAACAGCTGATCATAGCTTTACAGGGATGGACATTTTTAAATAAATTTAATAGCAGAGCTACTGCAAGCGATTTTTAGTGCTGGAAATCCATTTATCCTTTGCTGAAACTTTCGCGTCTTCATGGAGAGCGCAGGTCATGATTGCTTAGCAACGGCAGACGCCTCCGGAGCGCAAGCGCCTGAACGCTTTGGAAAAAAGGAGAAAGCGGCGCGCCTATAGCATTGTCAGGACGGAAACATGTCAAATGTCTTGAAACAAATCATCTGAACAATGTCTTGATGTGTGGTTGTGACTCCTGTCCGTTAAAATTATTAGAGAAATAACTCCCGAAAGTGGTACGCCGCGCCTATTAATGGAATGGTCTTTCTGAGTTCTCAAACAAATTAAGAGCTACATAAAGTAAAAGACCGCTTCTTAAACCAGAGAAGGCGAACATGTTGGTATTCTTGTGTGAAAAAAAAAAAACATGCAAGCACTGTCACCGACAGTAAGCTTAGTTTTTCTTTTTGTTTTCATTTTGAAAAGCTTTTTATCTTTGCTGTTTACCTCACGTTATGCTATGGAGGCTCTCTTTTTATTTATTTGATTCCTCAGTGTTTGCTAAACGTTCTGTAATTTATTAGTCGGTATATAATACA
>NW_015658835.1:1050-1481 GCF_001515625.1 Sinocyclocheilus rhinocerous | reverse complement strand
ATTAACATATCATACAACTATATATATATATATATATATATATAGTAGGCTATATTACACAACTATATTGTAATATTATATAATGTTGTGCGCTATCTGTCACGCCCACTGAAGGCTCGTCAGTAGATTACGCATGCGCTGAAGTGAACTAACCCTGGAACATAACCTGCTCCGGAGCAGGTTATCTTCAGAGAGCAAGTTACTATGGTTACTTGCTTACTTACCCTGAAAGTTACCTCCGATTTTGGAACCGAAAGCTGAGGTTCTCCGCTCACTTATCCTCAAACATACCCGGGTATGTCACATAACCTGCTTTCTGGAATACCCCCCAGATCAGTATGTTCAATAATGTGGCCTTGACCTTGTAGCAGGGTTCCCACGGGTCCTTGAAATCCTTGAAAGTTTGTGAATCTGAAAAAAAAATGTCAAGG
>NW_015658835.1:0-790 GCF_001515625.1 Sinocyclocheilus rhinocerous | reverse complement strand
TTTCCCGCGTGAGGTACTTTGTGTTGTACGTTGCCATGATGTTCACGCGCACACGAAACTACTACGATGGTACCTCAACGTTTCACACACCGTTAAACATTGCAAAAAATAGGCTGAAACCGATGAAGCGTGATGGCTGGAAAATGCAAGTTTCAAAATATTTGGCTCACCAAAGATGATTACAAAGAATGGCTTGCCAGAGTAACAATGGCTTGCCAGAGTAACAACTACAAAACTGTAACAATGTATTACAGTTACATTGTAAATAGCCTGATTAAAACTTAAGTGGCAAAAAATAACCAGTGAAGCATCGAAACGCAAGAATGATTCTTCTGATTTTATTACATTCAACGTAAACAGCGATTGATAATGGACAGTGTATTTTTTGGTATAAAGTCGCGCTATTTAGGCTCGTGCTGCCTGTTTCTTTGTAAGACTTTTATGGAGAAATCAAATCAAATGTGTATGAAATGAGCAAAAGAGCTGAATGGGACACAAAGAAACTCACAGAAGAAGCTACTGAGGTAAAAATTCAAAATGTTAAGTTTTTTATTTATAACATGATGTAGTTAAGCAACATACTATGACAAGGGAGCTAACTGCTGAATATTCTCATGATTGCAAATGTTACATTGATTTTAGTTCAATAAACAAGTTGTTGAGTAGTCACGTAATTAGGTTACTTACATTTTATACACGGTATTGACTGTTTTGTTCTGTTTCACTAACTAAAATAGTTCCAAAAAAAGATCACAGCAGAAGTATAGCGCAATCTCCAAGCAACACACAG
>NW_015658834.1:0-492 GCF_001515625.1 Sinocyclocheilus rhinocerous | reverse complement strand
AGACAGGCATTGTCCCTTCCTGCCTTAAACATGCTGTGGTCCAGCCTTTACTCAAAAAAACAAATCTTGATCCCACTGAATTAAATAATTATAGGCCTATTTCAAAACTGCCATTTCTGCACAAAGTTTTGAAAAAAGTTGTATTCAACCAGATTTCCCTCTACCTAAATTCTAATGATATTCTGGATCCTTTTCAGTCTGGCTTTAGAGCAAAACATAGTACTGAGTCAGCTCTTTTAAGAGTAGTAAATGATCTCTTGTTATCTGCAGACACTGGTAACTGTACTATTCTCTTATTATTGGACCTGAGCGCGGCTTTCGATACAGTAGATCACCGCATCCTGTTAAAAAGATTAAATCTTGAGGTTGGCATTTGTGGTACTGCATTAGACTGGTTTGCATCATATCTCACAAATAGGAGCTTTTCGGTGGAAATTGGTGAATTTTTTTTCATCAAGCTCAGTTCCCATCACTTGTGGGGTACCCCAGGGC
>NW_015658833.1:0-467 GCF_001515625.1 Sinocyclocheilus rhinocerous | reverse complement strand
ACAGAAAAAAATACAAAAAGTAGCACTGCATGTGTTTCTGAATATATTATTAATTATTATTATTATTATTTAAATATTTATTTAAACAGACTGTATAATGAAAAACCACAAACATGACAGCTATAATTAAAATACGCAAATTCCTTCAGCGCACATTTCAGTGGAATATTTTTACAGATTTTTTATACCGTGTATACAATATAATTATGTTTAATTAAGCTGATATACAGCACTATAAATTCTTAATTCATTTGCAACAAAACTATTGCAAACGGCTGAAGACATTATAGTACTATATCTCAGCTCGCCCCTCAACATGCACGCATTCGGAGATTCGGCAGCCCAACACTGAATATTATTTTGTGGGCGTTGTATTTTGATTAATAAAATAAAAAATATAAAAATTACAATACAAAAATGACATTTTAATTACCCTGCTTCTAAATAAATAAAGCAGTTATTTTTAT
>NW_015658832.1:407-1231 GCF_001515625.1 Sinocyclocheilus rhinocerous | reverse complement strand
TTCACCATTTTCTCACAACTATAAACACAATCTCAAAACTACACAACAACTTGTGCAAACTTCAAACTTATAAACTTCAAACTTAACTTCAAACAGTTTAGTCAGTCAAAAACATGTTCTCTTTTGTCAGACTCAAACTTTGGCCTCACATGATACACAAACCTACCAAATACACACACTACTTTCCTGCCTAGAGAACACTAGTGAGATCAATTCAAAACACTGTTCAAAAACCTCCTTTTGGGAAATAGCTTTTGCTAGTCAATGTCTGTTACAGTATTTGACATAAATAGAGGGATACAGATACAGTAAAATTCAGCATTAAACTGTAAGAAAAGTTTACTTTCATTACACTACTGGAAAGAGATCTTACAGTAAATGAAAAACACTACAAGAGATAAGTTCAAAGACCAAACATCTGAATATACAGTAAACACACATTGGAATATACTGTCAGTTACTTTACAGAACAAAATAAATAATGAATGAATGAATAAATAAATTCATTCTTTTAGCATCCTCTGCCAATTTGCATTACAGTATTGGTATTATCCTTATTTGTCATAGCAGTTTCTTAGTTTTCTGACAAAAGACTTATCTGCCTCCCCTAGACAGTCGTCTCTCAGTTCTGCACAAGTACAGTACATGCAAGGACTACTTGGCTACAAATCAATTCAACAGTAATGAGTCTGAGGGTGTGCAACATGTGTTACAGTATTTACTGTACATAGAATAATGAAAGTTCTCTCATCTGAAGTACTGCTGCTATGTACTGTAATTATATTGTATGTGTAAGTAGTATTGAAACCTTGTAGATGAGCCTG
>NW_015658832.1:0-286 GCF_001515625.1 Sinocyclocheilus rhinocerous | reverse complement strand
ATAGTGCTTTGTATTTCATCAGGAACAAATGACCTTTGACCTCATCCCCTTCATTTTTATTTTCCACTCCTATTCCTCTTTGTTTCCCACTACCAGGATTCATTTTCCAAAACACTTAATCACTTGTGCTCTTGTTCATATGAGATTCTGACCTGTGTGTCATCAGTTTTGCTACTGAATGTTCACACATGGATAAATGTGCGCTGTTTGAGTTTTTGATGCTTGAGTCAATTATATTGTGCACTGAAAAAAATGATTCGTTGTCTGAACAACCATTACTTATAAA
>NW_015658831.1:726-834 GCF_001515625.1 Sinocyclocheilus rhinocerous | reverse complement strand
CGGCGACCAAGCAGACTATGAGTAGGTGGATGGTCGAGGCCATCTTACTAACCTATGAGTCCCCGTCACCTACGTCACCTATGGGGGTCAGAGCGCACTCGACCAGGA
>NW_015658831.1:0-181 GCF_001515625.1 Sinocyclocheilus rhinocerous | reverse complement strand
TGTCTCGTTCCCTCGGGGAACCATGGTTACATACGTAACCTAGAGACGTTTTCGCTTCGGAGCCGAGTGACAACGTCGTTCTGCTCAACTGTGTCTGTTCGAGAACTACATGTTCAGCACGCTCTCGGAAGTTTCTTGTGTTGGCGAGACGGCGCTTCAGCAGTGGTCGTTCCAGTGTCGA
>NW_015658830.1:394-526 GCF_001515625.1 Sinocyclocheilus rhinocerous | reverse complement strand
GAGAACTTGCGAAGTCTTGATTTACTACTAATGCGTAAAATAGTCGGAGATGCGTTGATGCATTTTTTTTTTTCTATTTTGTCTGTGTAGCCTATAAGAATAGGCCTATGTCGTGCAATAACGGTTTTAATG
>NW_015658830.1:0-337 GCF_001515625.1 Sinocyclocheilus rhinocerous | reverse complement strand
AATAACATTGTTAACTGTTTTTATTTATAACATCAGCTGCTTTGCTTCTGTGAAAATGAATAGAGACATCAGCCTTAAACTTTGTTTTTGTCATTTACATCAGTTATATTTGTTACAGTAAAAATACACTATATATTTTTGTGTCAGTACATTAATGGCACATTTGAGCAGAATTAGTATACTGTAAATATAAAGAAATGCCAAATCACATGCAGGTTTATTCAGACAGGAGACCATAATAGTGTATGAAACGTCCAATTTTTCTTTGAATAATGTTTTTTAAGTTTTGCAAGAATTTCATGATAATAAACTTTTTATTAGTTGTCATAGCAAGTGA
>NW_015658829.1:0-1259 GCF_001515625.1 Sinocyclocheilus rhinocerous | reverse complement strand
CTCTGTTGCAGCTCTTAATAGTTTGAATTCAACTGAAACAATAAGGGAGGATTTATATAAAGAGATATTAATGATAATGTTAAATATAGAGGGAATTGGAATTAATCTTCAGTTTTGTTGGGTTCCAGCTCATACTGGCGTGGAGGGCAATGAGATAGCAGATTTGACTGCAAAGAAGTGACGTGACATGTGGCCAAGTATGGTGACCCATACTTGGAATATACCAGAGTTTGATGTAACCATATGCAAAAGAATTAATGACAAATTATCTGTATTTACAGCTGAAGTAGTAGCCATAATTTTAGGATTGCAATGGGTAGAAGAAGTAAGACCTCAAAGAGTTATTATCTGTTCGGACTCTGTTGCAGCTCTTAATAGTTTGAATTCAACTGAAACAATAAGAGAGGATTTATATAAAGAGATATCCATGATAATGTTAAATATAGAGAGAATTGGAATTAATCTTCAGTTTTGTTGGGTTCCAGCTCATACTGGCGTGGAGGGCAATGAGATAGCAGATTTGACTGCAAAGAATGCACTGAAATTAAAGGACGAGGAAATAATGAAAGTCCCATTTGGTAAAGGTGAGGCCAAATCATTAATTAAAACAAAAGTGAGAGAATCATGGCAGAAAAAGTGGGACATAGATAACAAAGGGCGATATTATTATAATATTCAGAAATCGATTAACGTCAAGGCTTTTAAAGGGAAATGCAGAAGAGAAGAAGTGATTATATCAAGATTAAGACTTGGACATACTGGTTTAAAATCAACCCTGTTTTTAAAGGGAAAATGCATATCAGATAATTGTGACCAGAAAATGTGGAGCATATTATTATGAGGTGTAAAAAATATAATGCAGAAAGGAGGATCTTGCAAGATAAGATATATGAGTTGGAACAAGAATGGAGTTTGAAGGGGATTTTGGGGGCAGATGAGAAAATGTGGGAATGTAGTAAGGCTCTCTTTAATTTTCTTAAAGATACAGGGTTTGTATCTAGTTTTATTTATTTTAGTACATCAAATTAAATTAAAGTTAGTTTTTTTTTGTTGTGTTTTTTTTTTTTTTATTTATTTTTTTATTTTTTTTTAATGATTATAACTATGCTAAGTACATGAAGCCCTGAAGTTGCACACCCCGGTACAGTAGGTGGCGGTATGCACCTGAACAAGTTGGTTGCGACCCGTCAATAAAACCAGAGAGAGAGAGAGAGATGCCTTGTCCAAATACCCGCACTTGTGGTCTTTGCACTTGACCA
>NW_015658828.1:0-956 GCF_001515625.1 Sinocyclocheilus rhinocerous | reverse complement strand
ACCCGCTGACGACAAAATACACCCTTGCGCCTTTTTCTCTCATCGCCTTACCCCCTCGGAACGGAACTATGACATCGGGAATAAGGAGTTACTGGCTGTTAAGTTGGCGTTGGAGGAGTGGCGTCACTGGCTGGAGGGTGCGGGGGTTCCTTTTTTGGTTTGGACCGACCATAAGAATCTTGAGTACATCCGTTCCGCCAAAAGACTAAATTCTCGACAGGCCCGCTGGGCTCTATTCTTCGGGCGTTTTAACTTTAGCATCTCCTATCGCCCAGGGAGTAAGAACGGTAAACCCGACGCGCTCTCGCGGCTTTTTGAAGCTGACACTGAGTCCACCTCTCCGGTGCCCATCATGCCACCCAGCCGAGTGGTTGCGGCGGTCACCTGGGAGGTGGAATCCAGAGTCCGCGAGGCGCTAGACGGCATCACCATCCCCGCCGGATGCCCAGAGGGTCTGTTGTTTCTGCCCAGGTCGGTTCGAACCAGCATCCTTCAGTGGGGCCATTCTTCTGGACTAGCTTGCCACCCGGGAGCTGCTCGCACTATTTCGCTGATTAAGCAACGGTTTTGGTGGCCGTCGGTAGCACGGGACGCTCGCGAGTTCGTATTGGCCTGTCCGGTGTGCGCGGTGAGTAAGGGCTCTAATCGTCCCCCAGTAGGGCTTCTCCGACCGCTGCCTATCCCTTCGAGGCCCTGGTCCCACATTGCCATGGACTTTGTCACAGGCCTACCCCCGTCTGGTGGCAACCCCGTGGTCCTCACGGTGGTAGACAGGTTCTCGAAGGCGGTTCATTTCATTCCCTTCCCCAAATTACCTTCAGCGAGGGAGACAGCGGCCATTGTCTTAGAACACGTCTTCCGCATTCATGGCCTCCCGGTGGACGAGGTCTCTGACAGGGGTCCCCAATTTATATCCAGGTTTTGGACAGAATTCTGTCGGCAACTGGGGGCGACAG
>NW_015658827.1:0-540 GCF_001515625.1 Sinocyclocheilus rhinocerous | reverse complement strand
TCATTGCAAAAAATGTGTTTACGTATATATATTCTGTTTATGTATGTACTGTGTTCTATATATAGTGCCAGTCAAATGTTTGGACACACGAATGGGAAAGTGTCCAAACTTTTGAGACCCTGGAATGGGAAAGTGTCCAAACTTTTGACTGGTACTGTACTATAATATACACAAAGAATATCGGCCGATATATCGATATCTGCCTTTTTTTTTTATTACCCCTAATATCGGTATCGGCCCCAAAAACCCCATATCGGTCAGGCTCTAGTCATTATTTTATCTTTATTAAAAAATAAGAACAAAGATACACATTACATATACACATCAGTGTTTCCCCTGCCATTATATTAGGGGGTGGCCTGCCCCCCCAACATCACCCCCCGCCCCCTTGAAGGTCAAGTTAATTTTATTTAATTATTTTCTCTATAGCGCCAGATCACAACAGAAGTCATTTAAAGTTGCCTTTCCGATAGAACAGATATATACCTTGTTCTTTTATTAAAGTCCCCCTGTAGTCAAAAATTGTATCCTTTAAAACTC
>NW_015658826.1:1574-1790 GCF_001515625.1 Sinocyclocheilus rhinocerous | reverse complement strand
GTTCCTAAACATGATAACAAATAATATAGATAAATAATGAACACAAGTCAAAACGAAAACAGATACTTACAAGACCAAGTAGGAATATCCTTTATCGTTTGTTGTTTGCCCGCTGCTCTCCGACAAGTTAGTGTTAGTGCTCTCTCTTGTAAAAACAAAATTCAAAACACACTGATCTGTACTAACTCTCATGTCTCGCGTTGCCAGTAGTCATGT
>NW_015658826.1:0-1516 GCF_001515625.1 Sinocyclocheilus rhinocerous | reverse complement strand
TTAATAATGCTGTAAAATAATTAAATAAAATATAAAATAATGCTAATTTAAATGTTTCAAAAGTTTACTTGCATTTGATAAGAAGCTGCGTGGGCGAAAATTACATGTAAACAATTTTAAGGCTATTTTGGCTTTATGCTCATCGCTGGTCTGGTTTCTGGTATAGGGCTACAGCCAAGCTGTTAAAATTAGACCACAGATTGCCTCGATTTCGCCAGGTGGGCTAAAAGCAGACTACACGTAGCCCGTCCAATTTAGAGCTAAATCGTGGCTACATATAGACCATGTCATGACATGACACTTATATCTTTGTAGATATCATTGACACTGCGAACATGATGGGATATCAACCATCTCATGCGCTGTCTGGCCAAAAACTACAGTGAATCAGGTTTGACTATAAGTGAGCTACAGATAGCCGCTCGGACTACGGGGCTAAATCATGGCTACGTATTGAACATGTCAAAGAGATGAAACCAAACACCTTGTAAACGCTGTTACTTTGCTTACATGATGGAATATCATACATCTCACAAGTTATTTTGCCAAAAGGTTATTCAAGGTTATTTGGGCTAGAAGTGGGTTACACATAGCCGGACTATATCGGGTCTATACTTAACCGAGACGTTGAAATGACGGCTATTGCTTGCTGGGTAATTAAAATGAATCTCCTATTAATTTTAGTTGAAGAAATAGTCATATTGATTTTAAACAATATGAGGGTGAACTGACGTGTCAAACGATTTATTCAGTGGTGCTGGCAGTGGTTTATTTTTAACAGGATGTTGGTCAAGAAAAGCGAAAGTGAAAATGTTACTTGTTGAAAAAAGCAAATATGGAATACATGATCTCTGATTCAGGTTCCAATTCATTTAGTACACTCTTAAAAATAAAAGTTCTTCATAGAATCTTGTGAAATCTTTCCATTGCACAAAGGTTCTTTATAATGAAAAAGGGTTCTTCACACTAAGAGAAATGGTTCTTCTAAGGGGAACCAAAAATGTTTGGTTCAAAACCAAAAAAACACCTTTATTTTTAAAAGTAGAAGTTATACTTTATAGTAGCCTATACTACATAATGGTATTATACAAGGCTCTAACATAAAGATATCTAAAATCACTTTATTACAAATGATTTAGCATGCAGTTACAAACTAAGCTGGGTTATCTACATTGTGGCTAAATTCACTTCTGCACTGCACTGAGCTGGTGTGAGAGAGTTAATACACAATTGCTTAATAACAAATTACATTCATCAACCAGAATGTAATGAAAAAAAATTCTCACATTCAATTCTAAACGAAATCATTAAAGCACTGTTCCCTGATTCAGGTGATATATGTTCATCAGAATCACGTTTTGTAATAATAGAGAACAACTGCTTTAAACTTATGTACTTAAAATTGTGTTTGCCCCCTAGTGGCTGGAAGTGAACATGGACCTCTAGACACACTCTGAATGGACAGACTTCAATTGGAGGGCTTTCGGTTTCCATTGATATCTCACTTAATTTCAAA
>NW_015658825.1:0-498 GCF_001515625.1 Sinocyclocheilus rhinocerous | reverse complement strand
TTGGCTCCCTTCTCCCGACTGTTGTGTATCATCAAAGAGAGAGTGAGGAGCCAGAAGTGATAACACATCAGCATCCTTTGCGCCTTCCCCCAGGACGGAACTGTTGCCCATCCGTTGGTCCTCCTTACTTACCGGGAGGTAGAGATGAGGAGGAGGACCGATTAGCTTCAAACTGATCCATTCTCCGTGATAAACTCTGAATAGCTGCTAGGATCTGCAGATGAGTATCAGTGTTACCACCTTCTGTTGTCGGAGCTGGCGTTGGACGTTTAGTTGCCTCAGCCACAAACTCACGGCTTGATTTGTGTGTGGAGTCATGATAGTCACATGAGTGTTTGCGTGGGCGCTTATGACCATGCCTGTCCGATGAACGTTCCCTCACCCTACCACGCTCAGGTGCAGAGCTGCATGCCCTATTAGCGCGACGAATTCATTCATCTCTAGGTAGATCAAAAGCTGCAGTGCAGGGATTATCCACATCCTCTTTCAAATGAGCAA
>NW_015658824.1:647-1183 GCF_001515625.1 Sinocyclocheilus rhinocerous | reverse complement strand
AGGACAGGAGGATGGATTTTTTCTTCAAGTAATAGGTAAGTAAAAATTTTAATATATTGTTTTGCTGTATACATACAATGTCGTTTTCCTAATAAACGTATAGCCAAAAGAAGGCTTTTATTAAGCAGTTAAAAAAAACGCCTCAGGGAGGGGACTACAATTTAGTGTGCCTCCTCTATTTTAATATCCACGAGCCGCCACTGGTCACAATGGCAAGTTTACACCCTAATACATAATTTCATTATGATGATAAAATTCCCATGCCCATAGCGTCAATGAAATATCCTGAACATCGAAAAATGATGCTAAAGATTAAGATAATTTTTGTTACACATTTCAGAGAGACCGAGACGGCAGAAAACACACTATGTTTGTTTTCTTTATTTTACCAATTTATTTTACAAATTTTACACATTGTTTTGTTGTTATTGTGTGTACACTAATAAAAGTAGACATTTTACAGTTCCCTTTCATGGGAACTTCGAACTGCGTCCTCTAGGGGTCGCTATGGGGGAACGCCTCGTCGTGACCCGTGT
>NW_015658824.1:0-115 GCF_001515625.1 Sinocyclocheilus rhinocerous | reverse complement strand
CGCAGGTGGATCTGGCCGATGAGTTTGAAGAGGGGTTTCCCTCTTTCGATTGTCGGCTGTGGACGAGAGGGAGCCGCTGGAGAATGATGTTATTTCATTAACATTGTCTGATCCA
>NW_015658823.1:0-528 GCF_001515625.1 Sinocyclocheilus rhinocerous | reverse complement strand
TGAATGGTTTATTATTAATTCCATAATAATACAAATGTAAAATTTCAATAAATAATTAAAAAATAAAAACAATCAACATAAAACACTTATTAAAAAAGACAACATGTTTGATTTATTCACTTGCGTGTTGTGATGATTAACCAACTTTAGAGAACTGTGAACATGCAAATGTGTTGTTAAATTATTGAAATTATTAAAATTAAAATTAGGGATGCACCGATCCGATACATTTTTTGTCGGATCAGGTATCGGTCGGACGAGATCGATCCAAATCCGATATAGTGCGTATACTATTCTGTGTTATTGTTAAGCCCCACGAAAGGCACAAAAACATTATAAAGCACCATAAAGTTTTCGGCACTATATTCCAAGCGTACTGAAACCGTTCCATAGTTTAAAGTGAGGTACAGGTGAATATTTAAGTCGTTAAATTCAAGTTCACGTAAACTCTTCTCTACACTGCGGCTGTCTGTCATCCTCCATTCAGCATTCAAACTGCGTGACACGTTCAGTTACGACAGTCAAGAC
>NW_015658822.1:430-558 GCF_001515625.1 Sinocyclocheilus rhinocerous | reverse complement strand
TCCTGAAGACGCGGAACGCTGCCTTCAGAGCTGGAGATGAGGTGGACCTGAAGACAGCTAGGGCCAACCTTTCCTGCGGCATCAGAGAGGCAAAAAGACAGTACTCCGGATAGCCCACCCATCGTTTC
>NW_015658822.1:0-410 GCF_001515625.1 Sinocyclocheilus rhinocerous | reverse complement strand
CATAGTTTCAGCGACAGCAGAGACACTCTGAGCCTGTGGCAGGGGATACAGACCATTACGGACTACAAGTCCCCACCGCGGACCTGTGACAGCACCATCTCCCTGCTGAACGAGCTGAACGTCTTCTTCGCTCGCTTTGAGGCACAAAACAGCATCACTGCACAGAAGACTCCACCTCCTCCCGGCGACCAGGTGATGACGCTGTCCCCGGGCAGCGTGAGGAGATCCCTCAGCAGGATCAATGCACGCAAAGCTCCGGGTCCTGACAACATTCCTGGGCGTGTACTGAGAGACTGTGCAGTGGAACTCACCGATGTCTTCACAGACATTTTCAACATCTCTCTAAGCCAGGCTGTTGTCCCCATATGCTTCAAAGCTACCACCATCATTCCAGTCCCAAAGAAGTCATC
>NW_015658821.1:0-808 GCF_001515625.1 Sinocyclocheilus rhinocerous | reverse complement strand
CCCAGCCAATAGCAATAAGGGTTATACCACCCTGCTACATTCCACGCCCACATTAGGTATCGGCGCCCCGACGATAAATCTCCTAACCCCAACAATCAATACCAAGGCCTGAAGAGAGCCATCAATGAATTAGCTACTACACCAGTGGGTGTCCTAACACCTACTACAGCCTCACCCACTGACCTTGGCAAGCGATGAACATTTGGATGTTGGCCTGCGGTTGGCCGCCTCGACCTTCGCAACGCAGCTTCATTTTCCTGGGGCAAACCGCCGGATGATGGATCTGGGGGTAGTACGAGACCTACCTCCACATTACTAAAATGGCTTGCCCCATCCAAACCGTCAAGAGTTCCCACACCTGAAGCTAGCTTCTCCACAGGGACAGAAGCACCTACCCCCTGTAATTCTGGTAGGACCACCCACAAATCTACCTCATCAACACCATCCTCTGCATTCAATTCTGCACCCACTAGAGGACCCTCTTCACTATTCCCCCCAGGCTGTTCAGGGTCCACTGAAGGACCCACACTGGATCCGGGAGCAAAACTCCCTTGAACCTGTGCCTTCAACAATGAACGGTGGACCCGCTTCACCTTAGCCACGTCCTCCACTGGTGCAATAGTATATACAGAGCCACCTACCCTAGGCGCTTCCATAACCCTATAGACCACAGAACTCCACACATCTTGAATCTTTTGACGCCCTCTCATACTGCACTCACGAAGATAAACCAAATGCCCAACCTCAAGTGGCGAGTCTCGCACTCTCGAATCGAAATACCCCTTTCGACGATCGGCAGCTATTCTCA
>NW_015658820.1:909-1024 GCF_001515625.1 Sinocyclocheilus rhinocerous | reverse complement strand
CTAGTGGTTCAACGGATCACAAATCTCACGGTTCGGATCACATCAGATTCGTTCGGATCATTCGGATCATTTTTCGGATCAGCATGAAAAGAAAAATATTTAAATTTAACTCGCT
>NW_015658820.1:0-369 GCF_001515625.1 Sinocyclocheilus rhinocerous | reverse complement strand
TGTGTCTGTTCAGAGGATTCAGAAGAGGATTCAGTTCGGTGTTCGCACGCCGTCTGAAACGCGTGTGCGCGTAGAGAACAGCGTGTGAGTAACGAATAGAGTTCCCTTCGCCTTTTCTCTCTGGAATTGTTTAAAATTCGCTTGCTTGTGTAAATACGAACAAATTATAAACTTATACTCTATTATGGTTACATTTTGCAATTAATCCGTGGATCACATGCATGCCGAACCGTGGGGCTTGGTCCGTACGGATCAACTACGATCCGTTTAACCACTACTCAAAACTAGCCCAAACAGGGCTTAAAGCTCTCCTGCAAAGTTCCGGATCTCCGGCGTGCGGCGTTTGGCTGCGGGGAAAAAAGATAGTCG
>NW_015658819.1:476-836 GCF_001515625.1 Sinocyclocheilus rhinocerous | reverse complement strand
AGGGGAAAAGAAACATGTAGCGCATTGTTGTTGTTCTTTACAAAAAGGACTACTTTTCCCAGAGCGCACCGCGAGACGAGAAGCGCACACCAGAGCTACCAGAGGACCGGAAGTTGTGTAGCAGTCAGCCAGCCACTCAACCAACACAGACAGTCTGGCGGTGAAACTCAAACTGCTGTTCGAACTTTTCTGATCACACTATACCTTGGTTTGGTCTTTTGGAGCTTTAATACATCAAGGTAAGTTCATTCTTCTTTTAAAATCTCAACTAACATGTAGGTTTCATCTAGGGATGCACCGAATGTTCTGCAACCGAAATTATAAGCAAAAGACCGAATAAATTGTACCGAACAATGATAT
>NW_015658819.1:0-379 GCF_001515625.1 Sinocyclocheilus rhinocerous | reverse complement strand
ACGGCAGTGTGGAAACATTTAAAGCTGTCCGAGAAAGACGCAAAAATCATTACAAGCACCGACGGTTAGAGACGGTTTAGTTCTGCGTCGCATGTCTTCGATGAGAAGAGGAAGGGTGATTGTTACTGCTACTGTATGATGATTGAAATCGCAAAATGCCCTTAAACCAGTAAATAAACTGCAGAGTGTTGTTTTCTAATACAAGCACGAATTGCATGTATTCAAACCATAGACTGTATAAAAACATGGACGTAGTGTCCGTGACGTCACCCGTAGTTTTCTGAAGAGCGTTTCTGAAGCTCAAAGTGGGTGGAGCCGGCCGTCACCATCTTGGCAGCGCGTCACTCCCAGATAATCAAAAATGGGCAAAGAGGCGGGA
>NW_015658818.1:707-1538 GCF_001515625.1 Sinocyclocheilus rhinocerous | reverse complement strand
TGTTTATTTGGAGGACTTTTTGTTAGTTGGCTTTTTTACAGTGTATTATATTCCTTTTATAAGGTTTAGAGGCAGGTTAAGGGGTCAACAAATCTAAATCACTTATTGATAAAATGCTAAAAATGCATCAATACGAATATCTTAATGATATAAAAGATATGTAAATATTTTACATTTTTTAGCTAAAAATACGTAACGATTTGTACATTTTAAACATTGAAATACGTCTAAATTGTATGTTTTAGCATCAATAAAAACGTACAAAATGTACGTTTTGTGCTTATAAATGTTACATATTAATACCTACGTAAACAGTGTTGGGCAAGTTACTCTGAAAATGTAATCAAATTATCTATTTTTAACTAAAGCAAACTAAAGCAAGCGGCATGGTTTGGCATGGCAGAATGCCAGCAAAGAGCGCTGCATTTATAATCTCCAAAAGACATCTCATTTCATTGCAATCTCACAAATCTCTGTTATAACAAAATAAATATATGCATAATGAATCTTTCATAATGTCTACAATTCGTGTGTTATAATGAGAGGATTCGTGAGCACGCAAATTTCAGCACTGCATTGCTCAACGCTGCAAACACGTGTTATAGCCTAAATAGAAACTCTGCAAACGCTTGCCTGTTAATCGTTTATATTAGTTCAACTTGCTTTTGTGCAATAGAGGAATAACAATTTATTTGTTTTAGATATTTTATGTTTAGATATTTCTATTTTGCGGGAGTCCCGTGAATCATTTTATTCTCCCTCATCCCGTACACACACAAGTGTCTACCAGCTCGCAGCAGCACTCGCCCATCTTGTCCCGCGCCGCGCTCT
>NW_015658818.1:0-572 GCF_001515625.1 Sinocyclocheilus rhinocerous | reverse complement strand
CAGATTATAAAACACTGCATTCTATTCTGTTGGTAATGCGGCAGTAACGTATAGAGACATCGGCTTGTAACTATACTCGAATTAATATTTTGAAAATTATAATGCGTTAGATTACTCCGTTACTAAAAAAAGTAATCAAATTACAGTAACGCATTACTTAGTAACGCCCAACACTGTACGTAAAACATTAGATCAGGCTGATATTTTAGGTGGAAACAATGGTTTAAAGTTAAAACTCCTTAATGTTGGACTTGTTTCTTGCAAACACTCAGCTTTTCACTTTCACAAGATTGGACTGGTGTCATCTGGACTTGTTACTTGTGTAATTTAGTGTAACCACCCTTAAACAAAAAATTTGGAAAATCAAAAAGCCATTTTTATTTCAGTGCACTGCGCTCTTTTTCAATGTTCATCGAGGCATATAACAGTATATTTCAATGAAAATATATACGCCCACACAATGTGCTGTAGAATTTGGCTCCTTCACACTGTATGTGTTATTTATTTCCCGCTATTGCGTCAAATCTGTGAGATTTCTCTTTTCTGGTGTCCATCATGCTGTCTGTTGTGTG
>NW_015658817.1:0-655 GCF_001515625.1 Sinocyclocheilus rhinocerous | reverse complement strand
ACTATTCTGTAGACTCTCTAGGTCAATAATTATCAAAAAAAAATTAACATTTGTATTTGGACAACTATAAACTGGTCATTTTATAATTTGTTCTTTACATTGTGTACCCAAAGGCCTAAAATCATAAAAGAAAGTCCACAATGTCTCTCAAAACTGTGTAAAATGATGCATAATTTCACTCTAAACAAGCATGCAAAATATAAGAGAAATTGGGCAAAAAATAACATTATAATAGTTATAAAGGTTAAACACAGTGTTGATGCTGTCAATCAAACTGTTCATTAAATATTTAAGATTATTTCAAAAACCTACTTTTGTGAACTGGTCCTCGGTTTTTAACTCAAAATCAATGAAATCAGTGCAGTACTATTCTCTAGACTCTCTAGGTCAATAATAAGGTTTCATGGATTCATGCTTAGATATTATAAAATCACTGTTAAAACATTTAAAATCACATTTACTAATAGTTTACCATATTGTTCATACAGACATATTAATTTTTACAATTATGCCAGATTATGATTACAGTGAAACCTGAAAATGACATATAAACTCCTAAAAAGAGAAGACTTGCAATAAGTATTGTCACCTATCATTTATGTCAAATATCTATCTATATCTGCAACAAAATGTGTGTGCATGTATGTCTGTATAT
>NW_015658816.1:378-510 GCF_001515625.1 Sinocyclocheilus rhinocerous | reverse complement strand
ATTGTGGAGAGTCGAGTCCAGATGTCCGTAAATTATTATTTTCAGTGTGTATTTGGTTTAAAAGCAGGAGTGTCATACTGGATGGTGACTGAAGGTGTTTTAGATTATGCGCTGGTCTAGTTATTCTGTATG
>NW_015658816.1:0-125 GCF_001515625.1 Sinocyclocheilus rhinocerous | reverse complement strand
ACAAAATAGCATGTAATGTACTAGAGGTTCTGACAAAATGTTAATTGCTGCAGTCTGCACCTCTTCTGTGGCTAATTTTAATTTCATAATGATTCTTACTCCATGAAGTCAAGCAGCAGAAGTTA
>NW_015658815.1:623-825 GCF_001515625.1 Sinocyclocheilus rhinocerous | reverse complement strand
TTAAGTGAGTTTTTGCTTAGAACAAGCAAAATAATCTGCCAATGGTGTAAGCAAAATAATCTTATTTCAAACAGAAAACAAGATTATTCTGCTTACCCCATTGGCAGATCATTTAGCTTGTTTCAAGCAAAACCTCACTTAATTTTGACTTGTTTTTTTCTGAAAATTTTTACTTGTCTAGAAAATCCTTCTTGATTTAAGA
>NW_015658815.1:0-358 GCF_001515625.1 Sinocyclocheilus rhinocerous | reverse complement strand
TCATTTTTGCTCATAAAGGTAAGAATAATACATAATTCGGAACTGTAAAGGGTCTATTTTTATTTGCGTGCTCTCATAATATCAAGAAAACTTTGTGCTTTTGTAAAATAATAAAAAAAACAAATAGGATGCGCTTGCCGTCTCGGGTCTTGAACAGGAGCGCTTCACAAAAATGAACCGAAACTCAGCTAATATTTTCCTTACAGACATGATGAATATATCTATAAAAAGCTTTAAATGACTACAAAACGAAATAATTAAAATCCAAAACAAAGCACGCGCCTTTAGAAAGAAATGCATCTTTACGGATTACATGATGAGATGGCGAGTCAGGATCATCAACTTCATCTTTGTGACA
>NW_015658814.1:0-867 GCF_001515625.1 Sinocyclocheilus rhinocerous | reverse complement strand
GGTGGTGATTGAACGGAAGTCCATGGACAGGATTCGTGACAATAACAGTGTACACAGTTTTGATGACAATTATTGTAAATTGTAGGTTACACCTTAGTGTATGTGGGAGTTTGATTGCAAGAGACTGGACAAGATTCACATTTATGCTTTTACTGTTTGTACTGTAATTTGTTGACAGACCATGTCATTGCGATACAGAAAGGAAAAGACAGCACTGCATAGCACAAAGAAAAAAAAAAAACAAAAGTAGAAATGTGAACATAGGACAATCTCCTTAGGGAAAACTGTACATGCAGTGCTGTAGGAATTACAGTGCAGTCTTCCTACACCTCCTGACGTTCCGGTCTGTTGGGCCACAAATTCTCATCCACATCACAACGAATATCTTCTCTTGCGATGCAGCGTGGAAAGAATCTTTTAGAGTGTCTTATCCAGCCTCTGCAGGCATCTGCTGTGATGTCATCACACGCTGCATCCATGGCAGCCAGAAGGGTCATCTGTGTATGTGGCTGGCGATCATATACTTTCCATCTCCATGCTGAGAAAAATTCCTCAATGGGGTTAAGGAATGGAGAGTAGGGTGAGAGGAACTTCATCAGCATCCTGTTGTGGGCTGCAAACCATTGCCTGATGATGTTGGAGCGATGGAAACTGACATTGTCCCAAACTATCACATACTTTTGCAGATCAACTCCAATCTGACCCCTCTCTTGTTCAGGGATGAGATCCCTGGAGAGAGTGTCTAAAAAGGTGACAAGACACTCTGTATTGTATGGCCCAATAATGGGAATATGCGTTAGCACACCATTCTCAGAGATAGTAACCCATGGTTATGTTCCCGCCCCGTTGGCCTGGCACATCAACTGT
>NW_015658813.1:402-559 GCF_001515625.1 Sinocyclocheilus rhinocerous | reverse complement strand
TGGCGCACGAGATGCGGTGATAATGATGTGAGTGACGTTGTTGCAGTTTAATGTTTTGTTAGTCTAGTCCACGAGATGCCCCGCTGCTGTGTTATGCATTCAAAATATTAGAGAAATATAGCAGCTCAATGCGGAGAGGATCTTGATTAGGTTAAAA
>NW_015658813.1:0-134 GCF_001515625.1 Sinocyclocheilus rhinocerous | reverse complement strand
CATAAATACATGATGCTGTTTTGTTCATAATTGTTTATGCAATTTACGAAATTATATTTGATATAAGTTAATTTAGACGTAATGCAGGTTTTTTTTTAATAGACATTTATTTCCTTGCGTTGACAATTTAAATG
>NW_015658812.1:0-645 GCF_001515625.1 Sinocyclocheilus rhinocerous | reverse complement strand
AACATCCAGTCAGTGAGTTACATTAATTCAGCGAGTAAGTGATTCTTTTGACTGATTCTTTAAGAGTCATTTGTTTGTGAGTCTACAGTTTTTTTTTTTCTTATCACATTTAATTAAGATACAAACTAAACCCAGATAAAAATATTATTTATGCTGCCATGGAACTGAAGATTGCAGTGCAGGAAAATCTTTTGATGTGAATTATGAATATTCTTGAATGGTGTGTATATTAATAAGTGTGTGTATGGTGTGTATATTAATAAGTGTGTGTGTCTGTGATTCAGATCACGCTGGGCTCTGCTCCGGCTCTGCTGCGTGTCGTGTCTCAGAGTGACCTGCAGGGGACGCTGGAGGGCGTTTCTTACAGCGATCAAGAGATGCTGCTGGATGCGTCTCACCTCCACAGTCTGTCTGTCCTCACCGGCCCGTATTACTGGAGACTGCCACACAAATACCACGGTAACAAGGTACAGACCCGCACAAATACCACGGTAACAAGGTACAGACCCGCACAAATACCACGGTAACACCCCACACAAATACCACGGTAAACCCCACAGAAATACCACGGTAAACCCCACACAAATACCACAGTAAACACCACACAAATACCACAGTAACAAGGTACAGACCCGCACAAATACC
>NW_015658811.1:0-559 GCF_001515625.1 Sinocyclocheilus rhinocerous | reverse complement strand
TGTTAGTATTCCTTTGTTGTAACAAATTAAAGAAACTATAATTTCGGCCATCACCTTTTTTTTTTACTGGTAATACATTTGTAACCTCTTATTTGCCTAAAAAGATCAACTATATAAATGAAACTAAGCATGTTTGCTCAGAATAACCTGTTCTCCACATCATCCTAAAGAAAATTAAGGTGAGATCACGTGAAAAACAAGGAAGAAAGAAAAAATGTGCGTGGGATCTTGGGGATATGATTTGATATGATTTATCAGATTTAATTTATCTGAACAAAAGACACTTCAAATGTAAAAATGTTTTATTAAAATGAATACAAACAAATATTGAAATTAGTACACACACACATACGTAACAACATTTATATATATATATATATAGGCTATAAATACATCAGAATCGGAATGAGCTTTATTGCCAGGTATGTTTACACATACGAGGAATTTGTTTTAGTGACAGAAGCTCCACAGTGCAACAGAATGACAGTGATAAAACAAGACATAGGTAATATTAATATATATATATATATATAAACATGAAATATAATTATCACACACT
>NW_015658810.1:587-848 GCF_001515625.1 Sinocyclocheilus rhinocerous | reverse complement strand
TGCTGTCTTCACTGTATCTAACGCACACACGCTCAAGGCTGATTTTACTCAGCAAGTTCGCTTAGGTGCGTGCGGCAAATATGACATCATTGAGATGTTGGCGGAAGTTCACTTTGAGTGCGCGCGACGTCGTTTCGCGTGGCGGTGTGCACGAAATTTTTTATAACTTTCCGCGCAGCTCCGCTTCCGAAGATGCACGAGTTCAAAGCGAGTCGAACATGCACGTCTGTGCCAGCATTTGTGTGAAACAGAAGCAGTTTG
>NW_015658810.1:0-406 GCF_001515625.1 Sinocyclocheilus rhinocerous | reverse complement strand
CATTATCTTTCTCAACAAGGAGCTGGTAACATCTTTGTTTCTAAAGGAATTAAAGCCACAGCTTTACTGTTAATAGAGAAACGCGGCAAAACGTTGGTAATTCATACATACACAGCCTCTCTCTCTCTGTGTGTGTGTGTGTGTCGTAAATGAACAGTTGATGAATTACACTTTTCTGAGAATAGAATACTGAAGTGGAGATCGCTAAACTGCAAGCTAACCGCTGTTTTCAGAAAGCAAGCGCGTTTATCCACAGTGGAAGGAGTGCGTGCGCACTTGGTTGCCAGGTTGACAAAGATAAGTAGCACATTTAGCAGATATTTCCGTATTGCGCAATGGGAAACTCTGTTTAGGGGATTAAGTCTCTTTATATCAGCCAACCCAGTTGTGTTCCTCTGCGGCCAGA
>NW_015658809.1:0-502 GCF_001515625.1 Sinocyclocheilus rhinocerous | reverse complement strand
AAAACAAATGTTAAACTTGTATTTGGATAGGTATAACAGGGACATTTAAAAAATATTGTCTTGAACTAGTGTACCCAAAAGCCTATAAATCTTAAAAGAAAACTCAAAACTAATCAAAACTGTGTAAGCTCATGCACGGTTTGATTCAAAACAAGCATGCTCAATTTTATGGATATCAGGCAAAAAATGGCACTACAATAGTTACAAAGGTTAAAAACACTGTCCATGATAAACTCCATGAAATTGCAATTATAACCACTAGATAGCAGCAGAAGACCACTAATGGGCTCATTCAACTCACTAAAACAACACTTTTCATAGATTCTGCTTTTGGGCTCATATTTAGACATTATAAAATCACTGTTAAAACATTTAAAATCACATTCAGTCAAAGTTTACCACTTCATTTATACAGATATATATCAGTGTTTACAATTTTGCCACATTATGATTACAGTTAAAGGGGTCATATGATGCGATTTCAATTTTTTTCCTTTCTCTT
>NW_015658808.1:423-541 GCF_001515625.1 Sinocyclocheilus rhinocerous | reverse complement strand
TCCCCCCAAGTTCAGTGGCATCCGCTTCACAACAGTGAAGGCGGCAGATGGTCCTGTCTTGCGGGCAGACGTCGCAGTCCTACTGGCGAAGGATGCGATAGAGCCGGTCCCTCCAGCC
>NW_015658808.1:0-127 GCF_001515625.1 Sinocyclocheilus rhinocerous | reverse complement strand
TGCCCTCCGGGCTGTCCCTGTTGCCCCGTGTCTTCACGTAAGTTGCGGAGGCACCCCTGGTTCCCCTGATAGAACAGGGCATTTCACATTCTCAACTACCTCGACGACTGGCTCGTACTCGCTCAGT
>NW_015658807.1:0-983 GCF_001515625.1 Sinocyclocheilus rhinocerous | reverse complement strand
TTAACGGTTTGCAGTTGTGGCTGAAATAGCTCAGTTGCGAGAGTGATAGACTGAAGATTTAAAGGTCCCTGGCTAGAACCCATATTTCCATGATGTGGTGGTTAGCACTCTTTTTAATCCAATAGCTCAGTTGCGAGAGTGTTAGACTGAAGATTTAAAGGTCCCTGGTTAGAACCCAGATTTCCATGTTGTGGTGGTTAGCACTCTAGACTTTTAATCCAGTGATCCGAGTTCAAATCCCTATTTTGCCACAAATTTGCGCGGGACCCAGTCTGAAAATATTTTTGGCAGCAGTGAGCCCCAAAAGCTCACATAAGGAGCGTTAACGCACAGTTTGTCTCTTTATGGAGAGCAAAGGACAGGTTCTAGCTTGGAGAACGCAGGGATCGATCCCACTACCTCTCGCATGCTAAGCGAGCGCTCTACCATTTGAGCTAATTCCCCTGACCATGGTGGAGTGACGTCCATCGCTCCAAATGACGCCTTCGAAGAGCGACTGCAATTATAACGGGCTTGACGAAAAGAGGTCATCTCTCCTCTGTACTGGCACCTTTGCACTGGCTGCCATTTAGTTGTAGAATTAACAAAGAGATTGTGCTTTTGTTTTTAAGACCCACTTGGTCTTGTTACCCCAGTATGTATTTGTGTGGATTCCTGTACTATGTAGACAACCTTTGGATCACTCAGCTCGTGCAGCCAACTTCTCCTCTCGGTTTCCAACACTGGCTTAAAGTCTACGGGACATCTGACCGTTTCAACTGTCCTCCCTAAGATCGCTCTACATGTTAGGTACAGCCCCATTTTTAAATCCATTCAGAGGCCAACGTTCATTCGTTTACCTTTGACACTTCTTTTATTGTTACCCTAGTGTTCTTTTTTTTATTGGCTAGATGTTTGCACAGGCAGGGTCGTTGGTCTAGGGGTATGATTCTCGCTTTGGGTGTGAGTGGTCCTGGGTTCAAATCCCGGATGAGCCCTTGGTG
>NW_015658806.1:257-536 GCF_001515625.1 Sinocyclocheilus rhinocerous | reverse complement strand
AGAACTGGTACACCGTTGTCGCTTGTGAAATCAAAATGACAGCGCAGTGGGTGGAAACTTACAGATTAATGGGAGGTAATATTATAATGAGATCCCTTTGCAACGTCACTAGGGGAGTGAAATCAGACGTGCTCGCTTTTTCAGACGCTTGCAGAAAAAGGTTTACCAAAACAAAGTTACTGGGTTAATCTGTTTCACGTTTCCTTGGTTGGTAGATGCACCGGGGACCTGATTATAGCACTTAAAACCTGGAAAAGTCAGATTTTCATGATATGTCAC
>NW_015658806.1:0-126 GCF_001515625.1 Sinocyclocheilus rhinocerous | reverse complement strand
TATACAAACAAAAATCTACTTTTCTTCAACGCAAAGTTTTATTTTCATAAAAAAACAGAAGTAAAAAGTCAGTAATAAAATAACAAATAAAAAAAATTGCAAACAACAGCACAAATAAATGCAATA